>NC_045972.1:24842196-25039696 GCF_010909765.2 Amblyraja radiata | reverse complement strand
TAATCACTTGCTGTGCCAAGGACTGTTTAAAGGGATCTCCAGAAGGTTACATCAGCAGAAATACATAGCAGTAATCTTTGGGAGAGCTGAGAGTTGAAAATCGACTCTTGCTTTACAAGACCATGGAACATTACGCAGTAGAGCACAGGAATGGGCCCTTTGGCCCGCAATGTTTGTGCCGAACATGATGCCGAGCTGAACTGATCTCTTTTGCCTGCACATGATCAATATCCCTCTATTTCATGCACTACCATGTGCCTTTCTAAAAGCCTCTCAAATGCCACTGTTGTATCTGGCTCCACCACCAGCCCTGGCAATGCGTTCCTGGTCCCCACTGCTCTATGTGTAAAACATTTCCCCCACACAACTCCGTTATATTCCTCATTCTTACCTTATTGCCGTGGCTCTAGTTTTGGACGTATCCAGTCAGGAAAAAAGGGTGCTATTTAAATTCATTGCTATTCTCAAATTCTATCATGGCCTCATCCCCCCTTGTGTAGGCAACCTTCTCCTGTCCTTACAAAGTCTGCAGGTCTCTTTGCTCTTATAAGGTCATAAGTGATAGGAGTAGAATTAGGCCATTTGGCCCATCAAGTCTACTCTGCCATTCAATCATTGCTGATCAATCCCTCCTAACCCCATTCTCATGCCTTCCCCCCATAACCTCCGACACCTTTGACACATAATTCTGTGCCCTTCTTCACTCCAAATTTAGTTTTATCTTTTTTCTTGAGGCAGCATGAAAAGTGGGCCTTTAGTCCATCGGTCATTGATCACCTATTCACAGTAATTCTATGTTTTCTAACTTTCTCATTCACTCACTACACACTAGGGGTAATATACAATACAATACAATCAATACAATCAGTTTTATTCGTCACATTGCACATAAAATGCAAGTGAAATGAATTTGTCAGCAGCAGTACAATGATAAAGAACACACAAACACAATAAAAATTTAACACAAACATCCAACAGAACATTAATCACTGTGGTGGAAGGCACAGAAATTGGCCAGTCCTCCTCTATTTCCCCCCTTGGTCGGGACCTCAACCCTCCGCAGCCAACGCTGCGGGCGTCCAGATGGTAAAAGGACAAGGTAAAAGTCAAGGTAAGTCCAGGATCGGCTTAAAAACCTGCAGGTCTTTATGATGTGGATGTAAGGTAGAGGAAACCGTAGAGGAAACCCATGTGTACACAGGAGAACATGCAAACTCCACACAGACAGGAAAGAGGTCTGAACAAGGTCAAACCGTGGATTTCTGGCGCTGTGAGGCAGCAGGTCCACCAGTTGCGCCACTGTGCCGCTCTAAATCTAAATGCTTTACTAATGTTACTAAGCAGGCTATGGATAAAACTTTTGCCTGGAATCTCTGCCTGGATCTTTCTGCAACTCCAAATTCAAATAACCAAGCTTTTAGTCACAGCTAATTTTCAGAAAGTGCTTGAAACTGAATCAAATGGATTAGAAAAGGTTTCCGTTTAATGCCTGGCTTCTACTTGATTGATGATATTGCAGAATAGAGTTTGAAATTCATCCCATCTATAATGGAGACACAAGTAATTGCAGTTTCTGGTTTACAAAAAAGGAAAAGAAAATGCTGGTGTAACTCAACAGGTTAGGCAGCATCTCTGGAGAACATAGAGAGGTGACCGGCTCCCACTTCCAGCTTTCTCCACCCTACTACATTCAGTCTGAACAAGGCTCCTGACCCAAAATGTCACCTATCCATGTTCTCCAGAGATGCTGCCTGACCTGCTGTTACTGAAGCACTTTGTGCCTTTTTTTGGCGTCATTTTATACCTGGGGGGAGAGCAAGTTTCATCTTATCTCCTTTCAGTGACTTCATTTATATTGGGTGGTAGCGTGGTGCAGCAGTTTGTGCAGCTTCCAGGGACCAAGGCTCAGTCCTGAAATAATTCAAATATTTCTTCCTTTTTTTTCCAGGACTTACCGATGCACCGAGGAATTGTATCGTGGAACTTTTCTGATAGATCTCCTTTATACACACCACAGACAAGGCAAAGGAACTGGAGAATTAGCCAGATATAGCACGTGATAACATTGTTGACTTGCAAGTGTTGAGGAACATTGTAGGTGGGGACCTATCCTGGACTGAAGCTACAGATCTCTGTATAACTCATCGCCCTGCTGCCTGCAACATCATCCTTCACATCCACCTGCCCCACTCCTCAAACCATCACGAGAGGTCCAAGGAATGATGCCGGAGAGACTGGGAACAATGCTTGTGGATATGCAGGCTCGCTTGGTGCTGGCATGGATTAGTGTGCTTCCGCTGATGCAGCCCATCCCTCTGGATGCTCCACAGAGATTACAGGAAGGGGATGTGTTAACACTCGATGGTTTGAACACCGAAACTGGAGCCCTCAACCGTGCCAAGAGAGGCTGGGTCTGGAATCAAATGTTTGTGTTGGAAGAATTTTCAGGACCTGAACCCATTCTTGTTGGACGGGTAAGTTTTCATATAATATTGATTTAATTAAGTTTCCTCTTGAGAAATTGCGGGTCATCCGAATGACCGTGTAGAAACAAGGAAGAGTGCGGCACAGTGGTAGAGAACCAGGTTCGATCCTCACTACGGGTGCTGTCCGTGCAGAGTTTGCACGTTCTCCCTGTGAATGCGTGGGTTTTCTCCGGGTGTTCCGGTTTCCTCCCACATTCCAAAGACGTTCAGGTTTGTAGGTTCATTGGTTTCTGTAAATTGCCCCTAGTGTGTAGGCTAAAACTGGTATATGGGTGATTGCTAGTCGGCGCACTCAGTGGGCCAAAGAGCCTGTTCCCAAACTGTATTCCTACACTAAACTGCATTTAGTTTTGTCAACTAAAAAAAACCTGTTCCTGCTTTAGAGTGCTGGAATAACTCAACGTGTCAGGCAACATATCTGGAGATCACGAATAGATGACAATTTGGGTTGTGACCCTTCTTCTCCAATGGGATTTCTGTAAGACCCTCACTCACTGCTCCCCCTCTGTGACTCCTGTTGCTCTTCTGCTCCTTACCATGAGTCTGAAGAAGGGTCCCTACCCAAAACATCGTCCATAATGCCTTACCCACTGAGTTACTCCAGCACTTCGTGTCTTTCCTGATGGTTGTAGAAGGGTTGGGACCCTTCTTCACACTGATTGTGGTGGGAATAGGCACGGGCATGGGGACACGGGGGGAGGGGAGGAAAGCTGATTGAGAGATGGGGCAGAACAAAGCCTGGGAAGTGAAAGGTGGATACAGGTGAGGGTGTGTTTGATAGGCAGATGGTTGGACAAAGACCAACCTTGCTAGTGACGGGCACATTTGTTGGATAGGTTTCCTTGCCTTCAGCTCCAGAAATATTTTCCATTCTCTCTTTCTGTGAGAGAAGATTTTCAAGACCTCAGCAAAGATCTGTCCCCATGGTCCACCTCCTTAACCAGCTAGATGAGACTCAGAAGGACAATTTAGCAGGGAGTAGGATGAATCACATTCAACTCAGGCACAGAAAGAGAAACAAAGTGAGAAAAAGAATGATTAGATTATAAAATAAAGTTAAAAGTGATCTAAAGTTAAGGGATTGAGTCTATCATTTTTAATTATATCCTTTCTGGGCCAAAGAAGTTAATTGACATGTGGTAATGATTTTCATATTGCTGAAATGGTGTTTATACTATTCAGTGTCAGCTTCAAGTTTGCATGGTGACTTGAGTTCAAGTTTAATGTGCAAATCCTGCAGTTTTGTCGTACTCTTGAGGCAGTTGAGAATGAAATGCTGCTTCTATTTAGCAAAAGAAAGCAGGTCAAGAAATCAACATTGACCAACGGGTCAATATGACTCACAACTTGTAATTTATATCTCATCCACTTGCAATGGGTGGCAGATTTGCAATGTAAACTTGCCTTTATAGCACCAGTGATATTTGCACCATTTCCGTGTGCATCCGTTAACACTTAGAGATGGGGGCAGGAATTTTATTCTTGTTTCAGGGGGAACTGCCTTGCAAGGACGGTGGGTATTTTCATTGGCTTAGTTAGCCACTTGCCACTTGCCATTCAAAGCATAAAAATAAATTTCACATGTGTTGTTTTAGATTGAATTATAGAAAATAATGGCAGAAGTTGAGACCATTCAGCCCATCACCACCATGTTGTCTAGCCTGATCATATTTTTGTACTGGTTTACCATTGTCACTTGTAGTAACATACAGTGAAGAGCACAGCTGGTAGAGCTGCTACCTTACGGTGTCAGAGACCCAGGTATGGAGTATGCTTGTTCTCCCTGTGACTGCGTGGATTTCCTCTGGGTGCTCCGATTTTCTCCCACATCCCAAAGATGGTCTAGCTCACCCCCTCTGTGACACATTGGTCAACCTGAGGAGTACCTTCAGCAACAGACTGTTTCCACCAAGATGCAGCACAGAACGCCACAGAAGATCCTTTTTCCCTGTGGCTATCAAACTGTACAAATCCTCCCCCTTCTGTCATGGGACAGACTGAGGCTGACTCCCCTCCCTCCCTCGCTCCCACCCCCACCACTCCCCAATCTTTGCACATCCACAATCCTTTCCACTCATCACTTTAATATCATGTTTCATGTATCTTGTGTTTTATGACTGTTGGCAGCTCAATTTCTCTCCAGGGATAAATAAAGTTCTCTTGTATCGTATCATATCATATTGTTAAATTACCTCAGTATTTGCTGCTAGTGTGCAGGGAGTGGACGAGGAAGTGAGATAACATAGAACTAGAGTGAACAGGTGATTGGTGATTGGCGCGGACTTGGTAGCTCAAAGGTCCATTTTCTATAAAATTAAACTACTAATTAAGTTTATTTAGTTTATTGTCACATGTACTGAGGTACAGTGAAAAGCTTTTTTGTTGCATGCTAACCAGTCAGCAGAAAGACTATGCGTGATTACAATCGAGCCGTCCGCAATGTACAGATACAGGTTAAAGGAAATAACGTTTAGTGCAAGATAAAGTCCAATAAAGTCTGATTAAAGATAGTTGAGAGTCTCCAGTGATGTAGGTGGTAGCTCAGGACCGCTCTCGAGTTGGATGGTTCAGTTGCCTGATAATAGCTAAGAAGAAACTGTCTCTGAATCTTGATGCATTTCACACTTCTTTACTTCTACATTAGTACATTTAAGCCATATATAAGTACAACAGGCAATGCAAAAAGAAAAATACCCGAGTGCAGAATATATTGTTACAGCATTGTAGCGTTACGATTTAGATAAACAAAAAGTGCAATGTTCATGGTTAAAAACTGGTCCAGACCTCATCTCCTTTTCTGTGCCAGATAACCATAAGCCTCAATTCCCTGATCTTTAAAACCATTGTCGACTTCCTCTTTAAATACCCTTGATGATCTAGCCTCTTAATCCCTCCAGGGTAAGGGAATCATGAGGTTCACTATCCTCTGTGCGTGATAGTTCGTACCTACCTCAGATTGAAATCACCACCCTGTTATCTAATAACTGTTTCCTCTTGTCCTCGATTCTCCCACTAGTGGAAGCATCTTGGCATCTACACTGTCGTGCTCCCTCAGGAATTGATCTGTTTCCATAGGAATTGTTCTCAGACTTATTCTGCTGTGCAATTTCAGTCAAGAAGTGTACGCAAGCCAGCATAATGGAATGGGTTTCAGTCTAGGAAAAGTAAAATATTGTGTTACAGAGTCATAGAGTCATACAGAATGAAAACAAGCCCTTCGGCCAAACTTGTCAACCAAAATGCTCCATCTACAATAGTCCCACTTGTCTGCATTTGGCATGTCCCTCTAAACCTTTCATATCCATGTACCTATCCAAATGCCTTAAATATTGTTAGAATATGTGTCTCAACTGTCTCCTCTGGCAGCTTCATCCATATACCCACCCATTGTGTGAAAAACTGTACCTCAGGTTCCTATTAAATCTTTCCAGTCTCAACTTAAGCCTATGTCCTCTAGCTCTTGATTCCCTTACGACTCTATGCATTCACTCTATCTATTCCCCTCATGATCTTATACACACCAGTCAGCCTACTTCACTCCAAGGAATAAAGTCCAATCTGCTCTATCTCTCCTTGTAGCTCAGACCTGCAAGTTCTGGCAACATCACCCTCGTAAATCTCTGAACCGTTTCAGTTTAACAACATAATTCATATAGCAGGGTTAACAAAACTGCATCCTCACCAACATCTTGTACAACTGTAACATAACATCCCAACTTCTATACTCAACACCCTGATTGATCATGCCAGAACGTTCTATTAAAGATTTATGAATATATGGAATAAGACCACAAGAAATAAGTTGGAGTTGTTATTCTCACCCTGAAGCTGTTTTCACCACACACCACGATCATGGTTGATCTTCCAATAAATCCCCATTCCCAGTTTATTCCCATAACTCTTGATTCATTCGATGTTTTATTACAGCTTGGGCAATCGTGAATGTACTTTGGACTTCAGTTATTTTTTTTAATTTTTCACAAATAATAACCAAACAACCATTGACCTACTTGAAAACTTCAGCTTATAGTTTTTGCACTGATAAAACTTTGTGCTGGCAAAAGCCGTTATAAGGTCATCCATGCATTCTACAAGATCACAACTTTCAGAATGTGAGATTGTGTACTGATTATGTCTGCTGTTAACAGTTTATATAATGGGGGGGGGGGACAAGAAACAAATGAGGATAATTGTTGACTGCAATGGATAACCTCAAGTCCAAATTATAAAACTGGCATTCAGTTGGATTTAAGTATTGAAATAAAATGACGATGTATTTGCCAGGCACACTCCCCTCCATTAACTCCATCTACTTCATGCTGCCTCGGGAAAGTGGCCAACATAATCAAAGTCTTGGCCAACTCCAGTCATTCCTTCTTCTCCCTACTCCCATCAAGCACAAGATACAGAAGCTTGAAAGTGGACACCACCAGATTCAGGAACAACTTCTTCCCCTCTGTCGTAATGTTTTTGAACTTTCCTTCCATAAGCTGGAGTCCTGTCCGATTCACCTCTACCTCATTGTGGACATTGCACTAAACGTTATTCCCTTCATCATGTATCAGTACACTGTGGGTGGCTTGATTGTAATCATGTATAGTCTTTACGCTGACTAGATAGCACGCCACCAAAACCCTTTCACTGTACCTCAGTACACGGGACAAACTAAACTAAAAAAACTAAATTAATGCAAAAATCGAGTGGAAAGAGAAGGGAGACCGTGTTCAGCCAATTGCTTTTTTTTTTGGTATAATGTACTTGCACCTCTAAAACGTTAAAATCCAGATTTTCACATTTTTAGTATTGTTGATTTTATACATTAGTTATTAGTGTATTAAATTAGAAATTGATTGGCCACAAAATCAAAACAGAAGATGAAGGTTTATTTCATTGATAAATGTAGCTTAATTTTGAATCCATATCCATACCGGCATATTTTTGTCTACAGGGAAAGTATTGGTTAGTGCTACAGAAAAAGTGCAGGTAAAAAAATATTGTTATGCTAATATCCCTATAAAGCAGTAGCAAGTAAGACATTCATTGTTTCAGTTCATAACCAGTGCATATGACAAATAAATACCTTTGACATTGAGAATGTAAAGATTTACAGCTGTTTGAATCGAAGACAAACTTGCACCATTCCTGGCCCGTGGCGATTCACATCCAATGAAATAGTTTCTGAAGAAACAGGGCAGCCAATTTGTGCTCACCCAGCTTCGACAAACAACAAGGTGATAAATGGCAGGTGATAAATTTGTCATCATCTCAATCCCAAAGGGCTGACTTGTTATCCAAGACTATAGTACCTAGGTATAAACTCTCTAGTCTGAAGAAGCAGTTAGTTTCTTAATTCCAAATCCATTCGTTGCTGGCATTCATCACAAAGTATTTCGATTATTGTCAAGGTCACTAGAATATTCACCCAAGAGCACAATCATGCGGTGATTGCAGTTGTGGCCCTTGAAGATGTTTGCAGTAATTGTTCAGTCAACTTCCTGTGATTGGAACATCGCATGTTTGTGGATGAAGCAAGGACAATTTAGATTTTAGACTTCATAGAAACAGCAAGGTAGCAGGCCAATCGGCCCACCGACCCACCTAGTCTGAGCCGACTAGCAATCGCCCTGTACACTAGCACTATCCTACACACTAGGGACAATATATAATCTTTACTGAAGCCAATTAACCTACAAACCTGTACAGATTTGGAGTGTGGGAGGAAACCGGAGCACCCGGAGAAAACCCAAGTGGTCACTGGGAGAATGTACAAACTCCATACAGACAGCAGCCGTAGTCAGGATCGAACCCGGGTCTCTGGTGCTGTAAGGCAGCAACTCTAATGCAGGATTTACAACTATACCAATAATGGCCAAGAATAGGCTACTTCATCACTTGCCTCTACTCTGCCATTTCCTAAGAACATGGTTGATCTAAAGGTAACCTTAAATCCCTATATACCTGTGATAATTTAGTTTTAATTTTAGTTTTAGTGAAACAGCATAGAATGAGGTTATCTGCAAAAGAATAAAGGTTAGACAATGTCATAGCCATACTGTACAGAAACAGGCCCTTTGGTCCAACTCCTTCATGCCAACCAAGATGACTCATTTCTGCTTGTCCCATTTGCCTGCATTTGGCCCACATCCATCTAAACCTTTTCTATCCAATTGTCTTTAAAATAATGCGATAGTACCTGCCTGAACTAGCTTCTCTGGCAGCTCCTTCCATATACCCACCATCCACTGTGTGAAAAAATTGCCCTTTCTGTTCCTATTAAATCTTTCCCTTCTCATCTTAAACTTATGTCCTCTGGTTCCTGATTCCCCAACTGTGTAAAAGACTAAGCTTCCATTTTCTGTAAATCTCAGCGTAATATATCCTCAGCACAAATCACTTCTTCAATGAATGCCAATAAATTTGGAAAACTATGATTTCCTTTTCAACTGATTGCCTATAATGTCTTTAATAATAGCTCCAGACATTTTCGCTATGACAGATGCAAAGTTAACTGTCCTGTGGTTTTGCGCATTCCCTCTCTAAGAATTATTTTTTTATTCATCCATTACCCATTACCTAGGAATCACATTGGGTCACTCAGTGGGTCATTAACATTCACCCATATTATTGTGTGTTTGGATTTACCTTTACATTTTGATAATTCAGATAATCCAGCAAGAACCAGATTTTCTTTCCCCATAAGGAAGGACGGTGATGAACAAAACGGATTTTCATGGCAGCATGCCAATGTATATTCTAACTAGCTTTCATTTCTTGGTTCGCTTAATAAACTTAATTTACATTTCAATTTGAATTTGTATTTCCAAAACATTAGAAGATTTATCAGGATTTTGCCAGGACTCGAGGGACTGAGCTATTGGGAGAGGTTGAGCTAGATATAGGTATGTTGCAAAGCCTACCTGAAGCGTCGCTAAAAATCTGTCGCTGCGGGTGTGCGCGATTTTGGCGCCGTTTAGAGGGGGGCTGGTTTAAAACGCGATTTTCACTAGGCTGTTCAAATCGAAGATGTTCAGAGGGGATAGAGCCTTTTCTGTTGCTGCTCCGGCACTCTGGAACACCTTGCCGCTGCACATCAGACAGGCCCCCTCACTGTCCATCTTCAAATCCTCCCTAAAAACACATTTTTATTCTTTGGCTTTCGACACTGGCTGAGGCATTGCTCCTGTTCTTAGTGCTTTTAATGTCTTTTAATTTTTAGTGTGTTTTTTATAGTCCTTCGTTTTATGGTTTTTAATGGTTTGTAATAGCTTTTTGTCCATGAGTTCTCATGTACAGCACTTTGTGGCAACTGCAGTTGTTTAAAGTGCTTTATAAATAAAGTTATTATTATTATTATTAATTATTAATGAAAAATCGCTGGAAGACCCCGTCGCAAAAGCTATTATTAGTTTTAAAGACCTCGTATAATAGTTATAGTAGTTTAAAAATCAATCTGTAAACCCGCGACCACCGGCAGCTGTCAGGGTCGCATAGAGCAAATAATAGAAGGTAGGCTGCTTATTTTTACATTAAAAAGGGCTTCTTAAGATCCCTTTATACAAAGTTTAATATTGCGAGTAGCTCATTTTGGGCCCATTATATCCCGCAGTATTTTTCTGGGCATTTGAGGGCACAAATCTAGCGCAATGTGAACGTTCTAAACCAGCACGTTCACAGGATCCCACTAGAAAGCTGATTTAAAATGGACTTTAATTTACAGCAATTAAACACTAAATTCCTTCCATTTGGCCTATAAATTAATGTAAATGAGATTTAAAAATCATGTTTTATTGTGAATTATTTATGAATATTATTTGGACACTTAGGTTATTTAAAAATGTTAATCATTTATTAAGAAATGGATAGATGTTTAGATCTAGTAATTGAAGTTTGAAATTAGCTACACTTGGGTAACTAACTAATTATATGCTTTAATTTCAGGTCATCCAAGTAAGATTATTTTATATTTGTTTCAGAATGGTTCAATCTACGATACCTGAAAATTTCATTCAGTTCTCTTAATTTTTAAGAAGGTTATGGGCTTTTGACTGCACACGATCACAGCTTTTTTGTTATGTCCATAGAAAATCAATAGGGAACAAGATGCTAATTTCCGAGTATGAAAATGGCTATAACTTTTTAAATACTTGAGATATGAAAGTGAATTAGGTGTCAAATTAAACTTCTTTTTATGCTTTATCTGATGGGATAAATTACAGACTTGATTTTTTAAATCTCAAAATTTTGTAACATTGCTACTAGATAGAGGTTTATTCCTTGAAGCGCAGAAGAATAAGAGGTGATCTTATAGAAATGTGCAAAATCATGAGAGGAATAGATAGGGTAAACACACAGAGTGTTTTGCCCAGAGTAAGGGAATCGAGAACAAAAAGACATAGGCTTAGGGTGAGGGGGAAATGATTTAATGGGAATCTGAAGGGTAACTTTTTTACACAAAGGTTAGTGTGTGTGGAAAAAGCTGCCAGAAGGGGTGGTTGAGGCAGGTATGGTACTATCGCAATGTTTAACAAACATTTTTGATAGGTACATGGATAGAGTAGATTTTTAGGGATATGGGCCAAAGGCAGGCAGGTGGGACCAGTTTAGATGAGGCATGTTGGCTGGTGTGGGCAAGTTGGGCTGAAGGACTTGCTTCCACATTGTATGACTCAATGACTGACTCTAGTCCAGACCTCGATATTAGTAACCATATGCTGCCATACCTCTCAGTCATTAATGTAGAGAATGCAAAATCTGCTCCTCAATGTATCTCGGTGTTAACTCATGGACCATGAATCTTATCATGGTCAGAGCAAGAGTCAAGAGCTAAGTGTTTTATAAGTTCAAGAGTTAAGTGTTTTATGGTCACGTGTACTGGAACGAAACAATGGAATTCTTACTTGCAGCAGCACAATAGGTTTGTAAGTCTAGTACTCAATATATAATACAATAAACAAACAACAAAAGGAAGTTCAATAAATTAAAAAAACGATATAGTTCAAAAACAAAACAAAACCCAAAGTTCCTGGTGCAACCCAGTCGGTTTGTAGTTTGGAGCTTAATTGGATGTTGTAGTATTCAATAACCTGATGGTTGTTGGGAAGAAGCTGTTCCTGAACCTGGATGTCACAGTTTTCAGACTCCAGTACAGCCTTCTCGATGGCAGGAATGAAATGAGCGTGTGGCCAGGATGGTGTGGGTCCTTGAAGATGCTTGCTGCCTTTTTGAGACATTCATCTCTTCAGTGGGGAGGTCAGTACACTCGAAGGACTGGCAGTGTTCACCACTTTTTGTAATCACCTTTATACATCAAAGAGAGGGATATTATATGTGGATGGGTAGAATACATGAAACTATCAAACAGAGATTCAATGTGCACTTCCAGATGTAACAAATAAGCACCTTTGAACCATATGGGCCAAACGCAGGCAGGTGGGGTCTAGTGTAAATGGGACATGTTGGTCGGCGTGGGCAAGTTGGACCTGTTTCCATGCTCTATGACTCTGACTCTCTGAACTATCTCAGGGTTGTTTTGAACCTCATTGGAACAGAGAGATTCACATGAGAATTAAAGAATTAAAGTGATAGGTGACTGGAAATTTTTGATTACACATGCGGGCTCAACATTGATGTTCTTCAGTGTGATTTCTCGAACTGCATTTGGTCTCCTAATGTGGAGAAGAGTGCTTTGTGCGTGAATAAGTGTTTTTTGTGTGTTGTGTAAGCAGTGAGGGATTAGGTTATGAATACCAATGCAGTGAGCTCCAGGTAATGTGAAGTGTAAGCTAATATCTGGCTTCACATTTAAATCCTCCTTATCTGATATCCCGTCATCTCCTTTTCATCTCTAGCCTTTATTTCTTACTGTGTATAAAATCATGAGAGGAATAGATTGAGTCTCTGCCCAGAGTAGGTGAATCAAGGACCAGAGGACGTAGGTTTAAGGTGAAGGGTAAAAGATTTAACAGGAATCTGAGGGGTAACTTTTTCACACAAAGGGTGGTGGGTGTCTGTAACAAGCTGCCTGAGGAGGTAGTTGAGGCAGGGACTATCCCAACATTTAAGAAACAGTTAGACATGTACATTAATAGGACAGATTTGGAGGGATATGGACCTAACGCGGGCAGGTGGGACTCATGTAGCTGGGACTTGGTGGCCGGTGTGGGCAAGTTGGGCCAAAGGGCCTGTTTCTACACTTTATGGCTCTATGCCACTCATCTGCCAATCGATTGTCACCCCCACCTCACCTATTCCTTTTCACCAGAGATGCTGCTTATCCCGCTGAGTTACTCCAGCATTTTGTGTCTATCTTCGTTGTAAACCAGCATCTGCAGTTCCATTCTACAATGTTGCCAACTGATCAATATTACTAAATTAGCAGCTAACCCAGTTCAATTTTACATGATCGCCTTTGGGATCTTCCTCTGATCAATTTGGCTGCTGCACTTCCTGCTTTACAGCTGTGACTACTCTTCAAAGAGACTTCATCAGCTGCAAAGTGCTTCAGGACATCCTAAGGTTATATGAGGCACTTAATAAATCCAAGCCCTTCGTTTATTTGAATGGAACGCAAAGCTCGGAGACTGACAGTCTCTGGGAATGTAAATACAAGTTGTACTTTCACATGGGGGACACTAACATGAATGTCTCCTGGGAAAGGAGTAGATTGTGCTGACAGAACTTTAAGGTGAGGGGATAAAGATTCAACAGGAACCCGAGAGGAAGCATTTTTACACCAAGGGTGGTGGGAGTATGGAACGAGTTGCAAGAGGAGATAATATCTCAAAGTTTAAGAGACAATTGGACAGGTACACGGATAAGAGCGGCTTAGAGGGATGTGGGCCAAATTTCCAGGCAACTGAGACTAGTGTCAATGGGGCATGTTGGTTGGCATGGAAAAGTTGGGCTGAAGGGCCAGTCTGAAGAACGGCTTCAACCTGAAATGTCACCCATCCTTTTTCTCCAGAAATTCTGCCTGACCTGCTGAGGTAAGGACCTGTCCCAGTTAGGTGATTTCTCTTGTGACTGTTATAGTCGTAGCAGGTCGCCAGAAAAACAGCGACTGGACCCCCCTCCGACAATGTCTACGACAAGCTACAACAACCTATCACCTAATTGACGTCAAGCTATGGCAAGCTACTGACAACCGGCGACCCAATCATCTCGATTAGAACGACCACCTACGACCACATCTACGATAACCTATGAGGACACCTACAATAACCTACGTCCAGCCACGACAAGCTAGACAAGCTACGACCCTGTCAGCAACAACGGAGGACAACTGACGACATGTGACGTCATTTTGTCCTCTAAAACAATGGAATCATCCAGTTTTCCTATTAGATGGGTTGTAGGGTGCGGTTTCGAATCATTCTGCATCATGACTACCATGGAGCAACATCAGAGGGCATTGCTCTTATTACAAGAAGAAGCCATGCTGCTTGCAGCAGCCCTCTTGCCAGAAGACAGAAGGACAAGAAGAATGGTGAAGAAGAAGCCCAAGAAGAGGTTTCCTCAGTCTCCAGGTAGGGATGGGGTTTTGGCCTTGCCACTGGGCTGTCCCTTCCTTCTCCTTGGAGCCATTTTACAGTGCTCAAGGTCTCCAACAAAAAGTTCAGGAAGTCCACGCACTTTATTTTTACCTGATCACGTGTTTTTCCACAGTCGCTACTTGATTTCTCTTGACGACAACCTGGCAACAACCTACGACAGCACCTAAGTCAGGAAAAAACAAGCTACGACAAGCCCACGGTTGCCGACAGGTCGCCGAAAAGTTTTGAACATTTCAAAATCCAGCGGCAACCAGAAAAACACTATGACTCTTTGGGCGACTGAGGAGACTACTCACGACCATACAGGCAACACCCCGGCGACCGTCTGGCGACTGCCCAGTCGCTGGCAGTCGCCTAAAAACTTGCCTAAGTGGGACAGGCCGTTGACTCCAGCACTTTGTGTCTATCTTCTGGTCTGTTTCCACGTTGTATGAATCTATGATTTTATCACTCACTTTAAAGGAAAACTGATTTTTCTAGGTCAGTAAGGGCTGCATGCGCTTATCAGTTTGAAACCCTTTAATCTCTCAAGTCTACCTCTTAAGTTTGCACGTCCCTGCTATTCCCTGCATCAACGCTTGCATTCTGTTCTAAACTGATGGCTACGGTGCAACGTTTAGGTCATGCGATGATTTATTTTGCGAAATGTGTA
Source organism: Amblyraja radiata (assembly GCF_010909765.2). Classification (NCBI taxonomy): domain Eukaryota; kingdom Metazoa; phylum Chordata; class Chondrichthyes; order Rajiformes; family Rajidae; genus Amblyraja; species Amblyraja radiata. Next base: position 25,025,006 of record NC_045972.1, on the reverse strand, counting down.
GCTAGCAGGTATAAAGGAAGTGAAGGGCAGTGACATGTTTCAATGCAGAAGAAAAGGTAGACCTTTCATTGATCGACGATCTCCTTCACGTGTGAATAGAGTGATATTTTCTGTGACACAATTAGATCTCTCCAAGGAAGAGATTAGTCAGATAGGTTTGTTGCAGTTTACGATACAGTGTCGCCTGATCTTCCTGGTATGTGAACAGAATTCAGGAGAGCTAAGGACCTCTGTACTTTACCAAATGTCAATGTGAGGAGGTCTTCAGTAAAGCAAGATGGAAACTTAACCACATTGAATTCAGCTTTTCACAGTGAAGTTTTGAAGTGGTTTTTATTTGACACATGCATACAGCAGTTTCAGATATTCCTTAATTCTCTTCTCTGTCAGAGTCCCCTTTGATAAGTCAGTCAGTGTCAATAATTTACACATAATCTATTTTTTTCCCTTTCTTTTGAATTTGATGAATTGCTTGTGGTATGATTGAAACAATCCTCCATCTTTTTCTTCTGATTAATTTCTGGAGTGAATTCTACATGCTGCTTGCACTGACTGCAAGCGATGGTTTTTATTATTTATAAAGCCACAATTTAAAATTTATCATTAGTGATTTATAATCAGGCTTCTTCTTTCCTGAGGACATGGACAGCATGCGCTGTTCTTCTTTCTGTATGTGCATTGAATCCATTAGAAACAAGCTAGAGAGAGAGAGGTTGGGCAGGCTACGACGTTATTCTATGTAGTGCAGGAGGATGAGGAGTAATCTTATAGAAGTGTATAAGATCATGAGAGGATTAGATAAGGTGAGTCCTTAGTAGTGGAATCAAGAACAAGAGGACATAGGTTTAATGTGAGGGGGGAATGGTTTAAGAGGAGCATTTGGGGTAGTTTTTTTACACGAAGGTGGTGGGCATATGGAACAAGTTGTTAGAAGAGGTGGTACTATAACAACTTTTAAGAAAGATTTGAATGGGTACATAGGTAGGAAAGTTTTAAAGGGATATGGGCCAAACACAGGCAGGTCGGACTACTGTAGATGGAGCATGTTGGTGGGCAAGGGTAAGTTGGGCTGAAGGGCCTGTTTCCACACTGTATGACTCCAATTAACTGCAGATGCTGGTTGATAAAACAAAAGACACAAAGTGCTGGAGTAACTCAGCGGGTCAAGCAACATCTCTGGCATTGAAAGGCAGCAACTCCACTGCTGTGCCACTGTGCCACCATGGGTAGGAAAGGTTTAGAGGGATATGGACCAAATGGACCAGCTTGCATGCGGCATCTTGGTTGGCATGGACGGGATAGACCAAAGGGCCTGTTTCCATGCTGTGTGAGTCTATTACTCTTTGAGGTTTCAACCTCCTGTGCACATACAGCCAAATTTGGAAGTCCAGAATTGCAAAGGTGAGGTGCTAATGGACCTGACCTCTTGTTACCCTGCTGGACTCGCCATTCAATAGGTGACAGAATAGTGGCTTCCCTCAGGGAGAATTAGGGAGCATCTCCCTAAGGTCTACATACGGGGTGGGGTGGGGGGGGGGGGGGGGGGGGGGGGGCAGTATTAGAAGAGTCGCCCTTCCATTTGAACAAGGTCACCTCCCTGTGTATGAAGGTAACTGCTCGTTGTGGTCTGTCTATGTTACTATTATAGATCCATGGAGTCATACAGCATGGAAACAGACCTTTTGCCCAACTTACCCATGCTGACCAAGATGCCCCATATACACTAGGCCTATCTGCCTGCTTTGGCCCATATCCTGGTGGCCCTGCCAAGGCAGGAAATGTTTTGTGGGATATAGATCAAATGGAGCAAGAGAGACTAGGGTAGATTGGGCGTCTTGATCGGTATGGGTAAGTTGAGCTGACAGACCTGTTTCCCTGCTGTAGGCCTATGATAGTTACCCTACAAGGATCAAGAGAAGGAAAAATGCTTGGGGAATAAGGGTAGCATAGTAGCGCAGGGGCAGAGTTGCTGCCTTACAGCACCAGAGACCCGGATTTGATCCTGACTACGGGTGCTTTCTGTACGGAGTTTGTACGTTCTCCCTGTAACTGCATGGGTTTTCCCTGTGTATTCCGGTTACTCTCCTATGCTGCAAAGAAGTAAAGGTTAATTGGCTTGGTGAAAATGCTTGTAGGTTAGTTGGCTTCGGTGAAAATTGTAAATTCTTCCTAGTGTTTAAAATAGTGCTAATGTACAGGGTGATCGCTGGTTAGTGCGGACTCAGTAGGCCGAATGGCCTGTTTACGCACTGTATCTCTAAAGTCTAAAGTAAAGTCTAAATAATACATTTCAGAGCATACTACATTGGCAAATCGTAGACCAGCCAGCAACAACAGACTGGATAAATTCAGGGATGATCAAAGCAGCATTTTCACGTACTCATCGAAGTCCACTCGAGGGCGTGGACTTCAAATCTTTGTTCTCACCGCCCTCTCTTCTTTTACCTCTCATTGATGCTGTTGTGACAAATGGTTTGAAAAGTTTGATAAAAGGGAACCAGTTTAAGACATACAAGTGTAATAATCAGACAAGTCAAAGCAGATAACTGAATAACTATTGATGTTAATTCATCACCCACACCTGCTACATTTCTTTGCTGCCAGTTCCAATGTTACATTCAAAAACAGATTCCACAGACATTAAAAAAACTGTGAAAGGGCCGCACAGGATAGAGCGGCACGGCGGTGCAGGCGTAGAGTTTCTGCCTTACAGCTTGAGAGACCTTTTAACCCATTAAGCCAATTAACCGACAAACCTGTGAGTTTTTTGGAATATGGGAGAAAACTGTAGCACCACGCAAGTCAAGGGTAGAACGTACAAACTCTGCACAGACAGTACCATAGTCAGGATCAAACCCGGGTCTCTGGCGCTGTAAGGCAGTAGTTCTACCGCTGTGCCATTGTGCTGCGATAAGGTGGTTTAAGGTGAGAGAGGAAATACAGAGGGCCTGAACCAAGATTTTAACACAGAATGTGGTGGGAATGTGGACAAGCAGTATATACAGCCAAAACTACAATGTTTAAAAGAGATTTAGACAGGTAAATGATAGAAACACACATATATGGAGAAAATAGCCCAACCCTGGTCATTACTTGTTCTCCCCATGGCCGTTGGGCAGCAGATACAGAAGCTTGAAAGCACGCACAACCAGACACAGGAACCGTTTCTTCCCCTTTGTTATCACGCTTCTATGACTCTGTTTTCATTTCCTTTTTCAGTCCCTCTTTCGCACTTTCGTAGTCTTAGAGCTGTATAACACAGAAATGAGCTCTTCAACCCACCATGTCCTTTCTAATCCAGTTGGCTGTCTGGGCAGGTCCCATTTGCCTCCATTTTCTCGATATCCATTTAAACCCTATCCTATCCATATATCTTCTCCCTTCTCCATCTTGCTCTGCTCCTGTCTGGCATAAGATGCAGAAGCTTGAAAGCGCACAAAACCAGACATAGGAACAGCTTCTTCCCCTCTGTTATCAGGCTTCCATAAGCTAGGGTACTGTCCTATTCACCTCTATGCGGACATTGGATTTTGTCTTTAGAACTGTTGTGCTCCAATGCTGAGAACTATATCCTGCACTCTGTATCTTCCCCTTTGTTCTACCTATTGTACTTGAGTTTGGCTTGATTGTATTTGTGTATAGTATTATCTGATGTGATAAGGTAGCATGCAACACAAAGCTTTTCACTGCACCTCGGTACACGTGACAAGAATAAACCTAAACCTATACATGTTGAACGATTGGACTGTGTGGTCTTGCACTGAATCTTCCCGAAAGGAAGCGATCAAATTGTTGCTAACTGACCAGCTGTGTGTTTCTCATATGTATTGTAGCTTTTTCCAAGACTGCATCATACATTGGAATCACTTTGAAGAATTAAGACATTCCTTTTTCCACTGTTATTGCAGCCTAGTGAGGTCTCGGGCTCTTTGCAATTACCACTTCCTGAAACATGCACCTGGAGACTACTTCTCAACACTATTTAGAAAATGAAACAGGACAATATTTTCTTCCTGTGTGCATTATCTCTATTCCCCGTTTAATATGTGCTTTCTCTGGAGATTTGAAATGGAGTCAGTGTATTACCTGAACATGATCAAACCTTTGAGGCACAGGTTGATTTTTCTTGGTTGCAACTTTAGACTTTAGATACAGCGCTGAAACAGGGCTACCAAGTTTGCGCCGACCAGTGATCACCCCGTACACAAATACTATCCTACAAGGTTGGGACAATTTTACCGAAACTTATTAACCTACGAACCTATACATATTTGTAATGTGGAAGGGGAAGAATCTGCCATGGACACCAACTGTAGGGAATGAAGTAGTGTCTTCACCTGAAATGTCACCTATCAATGTTCTGTAGAGATGCTGCTTCATGGGCCTGTCCCACTCGGGCGACTGTCAAGTTGTCGGCAGTCGCCTGAAAAACCGGGAACTGAGTGGAACAAACACACACAAGCACATCGCTTCCTTCACCAGCCCATGTGAATTTTTTGGACAGCGCTCCCCCCGCTTGCCCTGTCTAAAAATTTCACACAGTGCAGAGCCAAGGTGATACAGACACACACCGCGATGAACAGGAAGGTTGGCGCTGTAAAAAGATGGCTAAAGCACAGTTAGTCCTTTAAAAGAAGGGGGCAGAGGGTGGGGGTGAGAGGGGTGAGAAGGGGGGAGGAGGGGGAAGAAGGGGGGAGAAGGAGTGGAGACAACTTTTAAGAAGCCAGAGATACACGACTGTGAAGCTCGGTGGACATATAACATTATCGGTCGGTTATCCTTAATTCTGAAAACTACTGCTTACCTTTTTTTTCCCAATGAGCCACTGAAATTCACCGGTCAGCCCCGGCTCCAACCTACGAGAACCTCCGAGAACCTTCGACCTCCTGGCAACCCATTAGGACTTCCTGGAGATCCACCTACAGCATGAGAATTCTCCATGGCGGCTTCATTCTAATCGACGCTAATTTTTCAACATGTTAAAAATTTCACGACCACCATAATGAGGCCGCGACTAGTTCCCAGAATGTGGGAAATCCTCACGACCATGAAGGCGAATACCCAGCAACTACCCGCTAACATGTGGCGACCATGCATAGTCTCCTGCAGTCGCCGAAAAAGTCACCTAAGTGGGACAAGCCCATAACCCACTGAGTTACTCCATCACTTTGTGTCCTTTATTGAAGATTAGCATCTATAGTTCTTTGTTTTAGATTTAGAGATACAACGTGGAAACAGGTCTTTCAGCCCACCGTCCATGCTGACCAACGGTCACCCTTACACTAGTTCTATATTATCCTGGTTTCACATAGTACAAACCAGGGGGAATTAACCTACATATGCTTGGAGTCTGGGAGAACACCTGGAACACCTGGAAAAAACCCACATGGTCACAGGGAGAATGTACAAACTCCATACAGACAGCACTCACAGTCAGGATCGCACCCAGGTTTCTGGCGCTGTAAGGCAGCAACTTTATCGCTGTGCCACTGTGCCACACTACTGTGACCCAACCTTCTACAACATGATCAAAAGTTGCAAGGAGCACACTGATGGTGAAAAGATGGAAAGGGGTTTATGTGACAGATTGGACTTGGGTTTGACCACGGGGTGGGTTTGCTTAGGACCTCATGAATTTACTAATCTGCAGCAATTCGTGCAGTTACCCGGCTAAGTAACTCTTCCTAATTCTGGCGGTGCATGTTTTCAAGCTGTTGTGCCTTATGCACCAACAGGAGAGGGGAGAAGAGGGAATGACTGGCGAGCAATGTTGATTATGTTGGCTCCTTTACTGAGGTAACATAAAGTGTGGATGGAGTCGATGGTGGGGAAATATGGAGAGAAGAAACTGCAGATGCTGGTTTAAAAAAGGAGACACCGAGTGCTGGAGGAGCTCAGCGAGTCAGGCAGTATCTCTGACGAGCATGGATATGTGACGTTTCGGGTCGGGAGCCTTCTTCAGGTTGATTATGGAGGGTGGGAGTGAGTGGGAAGAAATCTGGAAAAGAGAAGGAGCAGGGCAAAGCCTGGCAGGTTATACGTGAGGACAGTTATTTGATAGGTAGAAAGCTGGAGAAAGGACAGAAATGGAAAGACAGAAGGTGTGAGACAAAAGGATTGAATAGTAAAGTTAGAGGAAGGAATGTGGGTGGAAGGGGAGGGCGCGGGGACAATAGTTCAGATGGGGCATGGGAGGGGGGAGAGAGAGAGTTGGGGAAAAGAAGGAAGGGTGTTATATAGGCAGAGTGAGGGAGAGGGGAAGTTAATTGGAAAATTCAACGGTGGGCAGACTGATTTGCAGGATGGACAGGACGATGTCCACAAACCTCTGCAATTTCTTGCAATCTTGTGCCGAGCTGTTTGCCAAAGTTGTGATGCATCCTGATATGATATTTTCTGGTGTGCATCTGTAGAAGATGCTTATAGTCAGTCATTGGAGACATGCTGAATTTTTTTCGTCTTCTGAGGAAGTCGAGGCATTGTTGTGCTTGCTTGTCTGCAGCATCAAGGGACATGTGTACATTTCACCCCTTATATAATTTGGTTGACCACTATGATGTTTCGGAGTCCCATTTGTTTCAGATAGAGATGCATCTAATATAGAAGTGTGTAGGAGGTAACTGCAGGTGCTGATTTACACCGAAGATAGACACAAAATACTGGAGATTAGGAAGCATCATTGGAGAAAAGGTATAGGTAACTCTATAGGTCTGAAGAAGGGACTTGTTCCAAAACATCACCTCTTCCTTTTCGCTGAGTTGCTCCAGCATTTTATGTCTATCTTATATCTAACATAGAATCGATCCAGCACAGAAGGAGACCATTTGACCCATCGTATCTCTCCTGGCTCACTCCTACAATGACTCTCTGTTCCACTATATTTGGCCTCACCTTTTATTTATCCAATTCTCACTTGAATGACCACAAGGCCTGTTTCTCTCCCAAGCAAAACTAAAATATTGTGACATATAGGGCAGCGGCACAGTGGTAGAGTTGCTGCCTTACAGCGCCGGAGACCCAAGTGTGGAGATTGCATGTCCTCCCTGTGAGGACGTGGGTTTTCTCTGGGTGCTCCAGAATGTGGGTTCATCCACATTCCTAAAATGTGCAGGTTTGTAGGTTAATTGACTTCTATGGATTGTCCCTAGTGTGTAGGATAGAAATGGTGTACTGTGATCGCAGGAAGGCATGGACTCTGTGGGCCGAAGGGCCTGTTTCCACGTTGTATCTCTAAACTAAACTAAACTAAACTAAACAAAATGTATGTTGTCATTTATTCCCCATAAGCAGGGAGTATCTTGCTATATACAAATGTCAATACATTGTCCTCAGCCTCCAGAATTCTGATCTATACATTTGATGAGTGTTTGATGGCAGTGGGCCTCTAATCACTGAGGTTTAGAAGGATGATGGGGACCCTCATTGAAACTTATTGAATAGTGAAAGGCCTGGATAGAGTGAATGTGGAAATGATGTTTCCACTAGTGGGAGAATCTAGGACCAGTGGCCATAGCCTCAGAATAAAATGACGTACCTTCAGAAAGAGGTGAGGAGGAATTTATTTAGTCAAATGATGGTGAATCTGTGGAATTCATTGGCACAGACAGTTGTGGAGGCCAATGGATATTTTTAAGGCGGAGATTGACAAATTGTTGATTAGTAATAATGTCAGGGGTTATGGGGAGAAGAAAGCAGAATGGTGTTGAGAGGGAAAGATAGATCAGCCGTGATTGAATGGCGGAGTAGACTTGATGGGCTGATTGGCCTAATTCTGCTCCGAGAACTTATGAACTTATGAACTTATGAACATTCTTCTGTGTCAAAGACAGTTTACAAATGTACTGACACGACAATATAACGTACTCCTCTCTTTTCGTCAGTGATGGATCTCTAGGAAGAGAAATTTCTATGGAGTGCACACGCCATCTCTGCCGGGACTCATCCTGTTTTGTGTTAGCTGTGGCACAACCGCGGGAGTCTGAAGATAGTGTGGTCTCACTCCTGTACTTAAACATCTAATCTCCACCAAAACCCTAAGCGCAGTACAACAGCTGCGTATGTACTATTACAGCAGGCACTTTCTTTCTGATGAGATTTTAAATCGAGACTGCATTTTGCGCTGTCACTTTGACACACACAGCCTTGCATTACTACCCAGGAAACAGCGGGAGATGTGTTCTGTTGTACCAAACATTACTCGTTTCTGATCCAAGCCCTGATTTGTGGGATCATGCAATGCACAGATTAATATTTCCCTGCACAATAAAAGCAAATAATTATCCTCATGTGCCATCTGAAGAAGCCTTTCTTACAAATGTGCAATAGCATCACATAATTGCAAATTTTTATGTCTTAATAAATAAATGGGGACAGATGTGTTTTTCCTTCAGCTTATTTTTCAACATTGCCACAGCAAACTCATTTCAAAAAACCTCATTGGCTGCTAAAGAGATAATGATGTTCTGAAAGGGATTTGAAAGGTGCTTTCGAAACATAACTCATTATTTATTTCTTCTCTTTACATCTTCTAATGTAACACAAACTGTAATACTGAATTGGCAAATAGAGAGCAGGTTGACAGGTTGCATCATGGTCTGGATGCCCAGGAAAAAAGGAGGTGACAAAAACTGATGAACACTTCCCAGTCCATTACGGGTACTGACCTCCCCACCATCGAAAGGATTTACAGGAGTCACTGCCTCAGAAAAGCACCCAGTACCCTGGCCACATTCTCATTTCACTCCTGCCATTAGGATGAAGGTAGAGGAGTCTGAAAACTGTAATGTCCAGTTTCAGGAACAGCTTCTTCCCAACAACCATCAGGCTATTAAACACTACGAAACTCCAACTAAACTCCAAACTATGAACTGCTTGGGTTGAACTGGGGACTTAGGGCTTTGTTTTGTTTTTCCATTAAATCGCTTTAATTATTTAATTATTTGACCCCCTGGGAACCGAGTGGCAAGGTGTACCTTACTTGTGTGTAGACTTTAGAGATACAACGCCAAAACCGGCCCTTCAGCCCACCGAGTCCGCACCTGCACACTAGTTTTTACTACACACAAGGAACAATTACATTTTTTTACCGAAGCCAATTAACCTACAAACTTGTACATCTTTTGGTTGTTGGAGGAAACCTGGGGAAAATCCACGCGGTCACGGGGCGAATGTACAAACTCCGTATCGGCAGCACCCGTAGTCAGGATTGAACCTGGGTCTCTGGCGCTGTGAGGCAGCAACTCTACCGCTGCTTCACCGTGCTGCCCTGTGCTCAATCTCAGCATGTGAGGGGGGGGGGGGGGGGAGAATATTACTGAGCGCCTTGCTCAGAAATAGCCAAACAGCCCACAATAAGAGGCAGGGCCATAGTGAGAACTTCACAAAGTGTTTTACAGCCCATTGATTCCTACCATTCAATAATACATTGGACCTTACATGGTTCCACTCACTCTGACTGCACTGCGCCACATTACTGGATGCCATTCCGAGCCTAAGGTTATCCCTTACATGGTGAAGCTGGAAGGTATTTGTAACCGTTTTTAAATGTCTATGATATATTGAGATATTTAAAACCCATTAACATTGTTGTAAATAATTTAAAAAATAGATTAAAATACACACATTAAGGGCGGCTCATAGAAATGCTGACTCATAATTCCAGTGACCTGGTTCAGTCCTTAACACTGATGCTGTCTCTGTGGAGTTTGCAAGTTCTACCTGTGCCTATCCTCCGGATGCTCCGGTTTTCTCGCACACCACAAAGATGTGCGGATTGGTGGGTTAATTTGCTCTGTAAATTGATCAAAGTGTATCTGTGCCCTGTGGACGACTTGATTGTGTCATGTACAGTGTTTTCGCTGAATGGATAGTATGCAACAAACAAGCCTTTCACTGGACCTCAGTACATGTGACAATAATAAACCAAACTGAACCAAACTAGGTGAGCAGTGGAATGTAGGGGGAGTTCAGGGAAATTTGTGGAAGGTTTGTGTAAGTCTGGTAGAAATAGCTGCTTAGATAGACAAGAAAAGATGGTTTACCTCAGCTGGTCAGGCAGCATCTCTGGAGAAAAGGAATAGGTGACGTTTCGAGTCAAGACCCTTCTTCAGTCCTTCAATAACCAACTGAGTTACTCCAGCTTTTTGTATCTATCTTTCACATAAACCAGCATCTGCAGTTCCTTCCTATAAATAAATAGATGGCTTGATGGCAAGGTAGCATATAGACTCTGGAGAGATTCTGGATATAGGCTCCAGAGAGGGTCCAGAGGAGGTTTACAAGAATGATCCCAGGAATGAGTAGGTTAACCAATGATGAACTCACTGGGGTTTAGAAGAAACATACAGAATACTGAAAGGCTTGGACAGAGTAGATGTGGAGAGGATCTTGAAGATGGCCGATGTGCGGGAGTGGGCGCCGTCTGTGTATGGCAGCCTGCCCGCAGTCCGTCTCTACACCTTTTTTTATTTTATTTTATTTTAAGTCCTGTTAAAAAATGTTAGTGGAGGTATTCTATGTGGGGGGGGGTGGGGGGTGGGGAAGGGGGAAACTTTATTTCTTAATCCCCTACCTAGTCGGAGAGGCAGCATCCCTCCAAGCTGCTTCTTCGCCCCGTCCTCGCGGCCTACCATCGAGAATGGAGCGGCGTTTCCTGTCGGGACTACAGCTTCGGCGGCGGTGGCGCAGCGCTGGGATACCAACACGGAGCGGGCGATGCCTTACCGGGTCGCCATGCGGTAAGCTCCAGAGCGCTGTGGCCGTCGATCCCAACATCGCGAAGCTGTGGCTGCGGGCGGCGCTGGATTTGGAGCGCCGCAGAGCCAGGGATCGAGTTCATCGGGGTCGGAGCTCCAACCGGCACGGCCTGAGGACTACGAGTGCCCCGGTCTCCGGTCTCCGGGGAGGAGGCAGCCGCTCCAGACTTTTCCAAGCCGCTGAGGAATGTATCACCCGACGCCGACGCCGATGTTCCATCTTCACGGCAAGAGGGCCCTGAAAATCATCGGACTGGCTGCACGGCCACAAATGGGCCCCGACCTCGGGTGTTTCACAGAGGAAGAGGACTTAACTTTCTGGTGCCTTTCCCCACAGTGGAAATGTTTTGATTCTGCTGTGGGGGGACGTTTGTGTTGAACTCTATAATGTGTTGTGTCCATTTTATTCATTTTTTTAACCTTTTTCTATGGTTTGTAATAGAACTTATTATTTAATTTATGTAAAGCACTTTGGGGTCAATGCGAGTTGACTTAAAACGTGCTATATACATAAAACTTACTTACTTACTTACTTACTAGGATGTTTCCACTAGTGGGAGAATCTAGGAATAGAGATCATAGCTTCAGAATTAAAGGATGTTATTTTAGGAAGGAGATGAGGAGAAATGTATTTAGTCAGAGGAGGGATAATCTGTATAATTCTTTGCCACAGAAGGCTCTGGAGGCCTAGTCAGTGGATAATGTTAAGGCAGAGATGGATAGATTCTTGATTAGTACAGGTGTCCGAGGTTATGGGGAGAAGGCAGGAGAATGGAGTTAGGAGGGAGAGATACGCTATTTACGATATATATTAATGATACGCTATTTACGATATATATTAATGATTTGGACGAGGGAATTGAATGCAACATCTCCAAGTTTGCAGATGACACAAAGCTGGGGGGCAGTGTTAGCTGTGAGGAGGATGCTAGGAGGTTGCAAGGTGACTTGGATAGGCTGGGTGAGTGGGAAAATGCATGGCAGATGCAGTATAATGTGGATAAATGTGAGGTTATCCACTTTGGTGGCAAAAACAGGAAAGTAGATTATTATCTGAATGGTGGCTGACTAGGAAAGGGGGAGATGCAACGAGACCTGGGTGTCATGGTACACCAGTCATTAAAAGTAGGCATGCAGGTGCAGCAGGCGGTGAAGAAGGCGAATGGTATGTTAGCATTCATAGCAAAAGGATTTGAGTATAGGAGCAGGGAGGTTCTACTGCAGTTGTACAGGGCCTTGGTGAGACCACACCTGGAGTATTGCGTACAGTTTTGGTCTCCTAATCTGAGGAAAGACATTCTTGCCATAGAGGGAGTACAGAGAAGGTTCACCAGACTGATTCCTGGGATGTCAGGACTTTCATATGAAGAAAGACTGGATAGACTCGGTTTGTACTCGCTAGAATTTACAAGATTGAGGGGGGATCTTATAGAAACGTACAAAATTCTTAAGGGGTTGGACAGGCTAGATGCAGGAAGATTGTTCCCGATGTTGGGGAAGTCCAGAACAAGGGGTCACAGTTTAAGGATAAAGGGGAAATCTTTTAGGACCGAGATGAGGAAAACCTTTTTCACACAGAGAGTGGTGAATCTGTGGAATTCTCTCCCGCAGAAGGTAGTTGAGGCCAGTTCATTGGCTATATTTAAGAGGGAGTTAGATGTGGCCCTTGTGGCTAAAGGGATCAGGGGGTATGGAGAGAAGGCAGGTACAGGATACTGAGTTGGATGATCAGCCATGATCATATTGAATTGCGGTGCAGGCTCGAAGGGCCGAATGGCCTACTCCTGCACCTATTTTCTATGTTTCTATGTATGTTTCTATACTGTAGATCAGCCACTATCAATTATGAACATGACCTTATAAGACCATAGAACAGTGTAGCACAGTGCAAGTTGTGGAATTTATTGCCACAGAAGGCTGTGGAGACCGTCAATTGATATTTTTAAGGTAGAGAATGACAGATTCTTGATTAGTACGTGGTGTCAGGGGTTACGTTGAAAAGGCAGGAGAATGGAGTTGAGAGGGAAAGATAGAACAGGCATGATTGAATGGCGGAGTAGACTTGATGGGCCAAATGGCCTGATTCTGCTCCTATCACTTATGAAGTTATAGTGTTGATATTGTGTTGGTAGAGTGTGCTAAAACTGAAGAATGAAATAATGAACCATTGGGACTAAAGCTTTGTGGACCAAACCAGGATTCAGACACCGTGATATTTTCTGACTGATTCCAGAGAGCACCACTCTGTGATTAATATCAAAGCTTAGTAGCAATGGAGACATACTATTCCACCACCAATTTATAACATATAGGTATTAATAACATTTAATCATTTTTCGTCAATGGCCAGCATAACATCAATCAACTTGGGAGTGTGAGACAGTTCTTAATAACATCAAACTGCGATCATTTTGTTTTATTTTTCCCCTGGTTTATTTGAGCATTTGCTTTCTCATTACTGCAAAGCAGATAGAGTCATAGTCATAGAGTTATGCAATGTGGAAATAGGCCCTTGAGCCCTATTCGTCCATGCTGACCAACATGCTCCATCTACACTACTCCCACTTGCCTGCATTTGGCCCATATCCCTCTAACCCTATCCTATCCATGTACCTGTCAAAATGTTTTTTAAATTGTGTGATAGTACCTGTCTCAACTACCTCTTCCGGTAGCTTGTCCCATATACCTACTATCCCATGTATAAGAATGTTGCACATCAAGTTGCTATTAAATCTTTCCCCCTCTCACCTTAAACCGATGTCCTTTGTTCTTGATTCTCCTACTCTGGGTAAAAGACTATGTGCATTTATCAATTTATTCCTCTTATGATCCTTTACATCTACCTCTATGATGAAGAAGTAAGAATGGCCTTGTCTTGCACTTTGTCATTTGACAAGAAGTAATTCTATCTTCCAAACGTGCCAGCGAAGTCATAACAGTCATCATACTCCTGTACACTTTGTGGCTTTTTCTTCACTGACAGAACTTATGAGAGATCAAGAAATGAGAGCTGGAGTCATCTGGAAGGATGTGAAGGCTTTTGTCTAGAGGAGGCTTACCAGAATCTTGCTTGAATTAGGGAGTATTAGATTCTAGAAGAGGTTGGACAGACTTGGATTGTTTTTTCGAGAATGTCTATGATTGAGGGAAGACCTGATAGAAGTATATAACATTATGAGAGGCATAGATAAGGTAGACAGTCAGAACTTTTTCCCAAGGTTGGAAATGTCATGACAGGAAACAAGTGGGCATACCTTTAAGGCGAAAATAGTTTTTTTACACAGAGGATGGAGGGTGCTTGATACGTGCTGCCAGGGGTGATGGTGGGGACAAATACAATGGTGGCAATTGAGAGTCTGCCAGATAGGCACGTGGACATGAAGGGAATGGAGGGGTATGGATCATGCACAGGCAGATGAGATTAGTTTTTCTTGTCATCATGGTCAGCACAGACATTTCATTGCAGGATATTAGCACACCAGGTAGAGCTGCTGCCTCACAGTGCTTGAGACACAGGCTTGATTCAGACCTCGGATGCTGTCAGTGTGGGGTTTGCATGTTCTCCCCTTGATTTTGCGGATTTTCTCCAGGTGTTCCAATTTCCTCCCACATCCTAAAGGCGTGCCGATTTCTAAAGGGCCTGTCCCACTTGGGCGACCTAATCCGCGAGTTCTGGTGAGTTTGCCCTTGACTCATACTCGCAGCATGGTCGACATGAGGTATTTGGAGGTCTTCGTAACTCTCCTTCATGCTCGAGAGTGGTCTCTGCGTACTCGATGCCTCAGCTAGATCGCGGCATTTTAAAAAATATGTTTAAAATTGCCCGCAAGTAAAAAAAGGTCACCATGGAAAAAATTGATACTTTTTTACTCGTAGGTTTAGTCGTAGTAGATCGTAGTAGGTCGTAGTAGTTTAGCATGTTAGTCGTAGGTAATCGAGGTAGTCGTAGATAGTCTTCATCATAGTCGATGGGAGGTCGAAGGGAGGTCGAAGGAGATCAAAGGAGGTAGTCTACACTCTCCACTATTCGGTGTCCAATTTTCCCGAAGTTAGTCGTAGCTAGTCGTAGCTAGTCGAAGCTGGTCTTCAACATAGTCGAAGGATGTCGAAGGAGGTCTTCTACATAGTCGAAGGAGGTCTTCAACGTCATTTTTTCAAACTCTTCTAAACTTGCCAATTAGGTCGCCCAAGTGGGACAGCCCCTTAAGTGTGTGCAGGGAGTGGATGCAAAAGTGGGATAACATAGAACTAATGTGAACCGGTGATCGATGGTTGACATGGTCTCGGTGGCCCGAAGAGACTGTTTCCATGCTGTATCTTTCAATCAATTCAATCAATCAAAAGCATAAGTCTCAACAAGTAGAATTGAGTGTGTAGTGCTGAATATAATTGGTGGCCAACTATGACCATGTTTAATGCCTATGGTGGTATTATTCCCCAATCCATTCCACAGGGCATTACATAATTGTAACATGAATCCTTTGCCATTCATTGGCATAAGTGCAACGTTCCTGCAATCTCACAGCTACGGTATTAATTAAACCTCACAGATAGACACAAAGTGCTGGAGTAACTCAGTGGGTCAGGCAGCATCTCTGGAGAAAAAGGATGGCTGACATTCCGGGTTAGAACCCTTCTTCAGACTGAAAGTAGAGGTGGGGGAGAGGAGGGGGGGAATCGAGGTAGGACAAAGGCGGGAGAGGAGGAGAACTTCTTCAAAGTAGGCATACCCTCAGGAGATTTCACATTGCAGCAGACAATGATGTGTAGGAAGGAACTGCAGATGCCGGTTTGTACCCAAGATAGACACAAAGTGCTGGAATAACTCAGCAGGTCAGACAGCATCTCTGAAGGAAAAGGATAGGTGGCATTTCGGATAAGAACCATTCTTCAGACTAAAACTAGAGATAGGAAAAGGAGTTTAGACCCCTAAATTTAACCGCACTACTGGTGCTTTGAAGCGAAAAATGTGGATCTACATTTTACCATAGTACTAAGAGAATTACCGCACTGTGGAGTACAATTAATGATTACTGACCTTGATAATGGAGAGAGAGCCATCAGCCTTTGAAAAGACTTCTCCGACCATAATATGGACCCACTTCATATCCCACACAAACTCTGCATTGGGCCTGTCAATTAAGGCGTTTTGATTGATCAAAAAAGATACGAATAATGCGTCTGAAGAAGGGTCCTGACCTGAAATGTCACCTCTCCATGCCCGCCAGAGATGGAATGACCTGCTGAGTTATTCCAGCACCATGTGTTTTGTTCAAGATTCCAGCATCTGCAGTTCCTTTGAATCCCCATGCTAGAAATAGATGCCTTAAGCAGGGGTCCCAATCCAAAACATTGTCTGGACATTCCCTTCACAGATGCAGCCTGACCAGTTGAGTTCCTCCAGCACTTTGTGTTTTATGCAATATTCAAGCCTCTGCAGTTCCCTTGTATCTTCAAGGTAGTAATAGATGTCTTAAGCAAGGGTTCCAGCCTAAAATACTGTCTGTCCACTCCCTTCACAGAGGCTGCCTGATCTGCTGAGTTCCTCCAGCACTTTATGTTTTGCTCAAAATTCCAGCATCTGCACTTCCTTGCATCTGCACACCTTCCTACTCTTTTTATTCAGAGAACATTTTGTGATATAAACAGTCTTTTTGGCTGGTAAATTATGGGATTAGGAAAGGATCAATAGAAAAGCTTTTGGAAAACTGTTAAAAATGCATCGTTCATTCAGATCCCTTGCGGCAGTTTCAACAGGGAACACAAATGTTATATTGCATTCTGACCTCTTTTTCTTTGGCATGATCCAACTGGACTATCCATATAAATACATTGGCAGCAATAGGGAGCCAGTAAATGGGTTCCCTGTGGCAAGTGATTCACCTCAAGAGCTTTGCACCATCTAGAGAATGTAAATAGTGTCATAGAGTCACACAGTGTGTAAACAGGCCCTTCGGGCCAACTTGACCACGCCGACCAACACGTCCCATCTACACTAGTCCCACCTGCCTGCATTTGGCCCATATCCTGATAAACCTATTCTATCCATGTTCCTGTCTACAAAGATAGACACAAAATGCTGCAGTAACTCAGCGGGTTAGATAGTAACTCAGGAGAACATGGATACATGAAATGTCTGGTTGAGACCCTTCTTTTTAAGTGTTACAAGACTACCTGCCCCAACTACCTCCTTCAGTAGCTCGCTCCATAAACCCACCACCCTGTGTGCACAAAAGGTACCCCTCAGGTTTCTATTAAATTTCCCCCCCTCTCACTTTAAACCCATGTCCTCTGATTCTCGACTCCCCTACTCTGGGCAAGAGACACTGTACATTTTCCCAAACCTTTCCAATCACAATTTTGTACACCTAGAGTGTGCTTGAATTCTCAATGTGGGCGGGATTTGTGTGTTTCACCTATTCTCTGAATCTGGCTTTCACGTGGGGCTCAGTCAACTTCTTAATTACGGCTCAGAACAGGACAGCTAAGATCTCGTGGAGCAGTGGTGAAGTTCTCAAAATGTTTACTCAAGGCCCTAACATTTTAGTTTAGTTTTTGTTGCATGCTATCCAGTTACCAGAAAGACTATACTGCATATGATGACGTCCACATTGTATAGATACATGATAAAGTGAATACCGATTAGTGCAAGTCTGAAACATGTTGAGAGAACCCAAACTGCCTTTTTATATTTTCGCTACACAAATTATTACATGCAGATTTTATATATTTGAAATAATTAATTAGTGATCAATTTTAAACTTTCTGTTTCCTTGTAATTAGAAAACCTTTCTCCCATTTGGTTGTTAATGGGTGTCAAAAGTGACTCGTTATCAGTTTTATTGCCATCAGCCTGGTTTACAACCTCCACAAGGCTGTTTATCTTTACTCCAGCCTGCTATACCTTGTAATCTAAACACCTCCTAAAGCAATATATTGCCTCTCATAACAATTCCCTTCACTATGTTGGCCTCTTTACCCAAGAGTGTTTCAAATTTGCCTCTTTTTCTTATACTTTCCAGAATTTCCTATCTCACGGCAATTACCTGGATGAGTGTAGCCTCAACAACTCTCAAGAAGCTTGACGTTATTCAGTCATGGCTGGCTTTCCATCCACCACACCAAATATTAATTATCTTGACCATTAGGCAAATTCAATGCTAGCATTTATATCAATACTGAATACAAAAACAGAGATGTAATGCTGAGGCTCAATAAGGGGCTTTTCAGGCCGCATATGGAGCAATGTGAGCAAATTTGGGCCCCATATCTGAGGAAGAATATGTTGGCTCTGGAGAGGGTCCAGAGAAGGTTTACAAGAATGATTCCAGGAATGAGTGGGTTAGCATATGATGAGCGCTTGACAGCACTGGGCCTCTACAATACAATACAATAATACAATATTTATTCCATGTCATTTGAACCTCAGTGAGGCTCAAACGAAACTCCGTTTCCACAGCCATACAAACAAAGACGATCCCTACAAGACATACAAACAATTCAATTTGCACAAACATCCATCACAGTGAATCTCCTCCTCACTGTGATGGAAGGCAAAGTCTTTTCTCTCCCCTGCACAATTTCTCTCCCGATGTCGAAGCCCCAGGCGGGCGATGGTAAATCCCACGGCCATTTAAGGCCGCACCGGGCGATGTACAGCCCCGCTCCAGGTCCAAAAGTCACAAGTTGGAGTCCCCGGCAGGAGCTGGAATGTCCCGCGGCCATTAAAGCCGCGCCGGGTGATGTACGGCCCCGCTCCGGGTCGTTCCAACCCCGCAACACGGGCTGGAGAGGTTGCCGCTGCGGGTGCTCCGAAAAGCGGTCTCCACCCGGACCCGTCTGCAGCTGCAGCCTCCGAGCTCCGGAGTCGGGCTGCAACAGCGAGCCACCACCGCTCCCAACGCTCCGAGACCGACCAGCCCCACGATGGTGAGTAGTCCGCAAGCTCCACAACTGGAGCCCCAGGTCGTTCCGGTTGGAGGCTGCTCCACGGTGCTAGGCCCCAACGACAACGGAGACCTGACAGGAAAAAGGTCGGGTCTCCTGTGCAGGGAAGAGATTTTTTAAAGTTTCCCCCTCCCCCTCCCCCTCCCCCCCCCCCCCACATATATACATTTAAAACCAGTATTAAAAAACACGAACAACTACATTTAACTAGACAAAAAATTTAAAAAAGACAGACAGGCTGTAGGGGCCGCTGCAACAGTGAGTCATGCCGCCACAGGACTGCTCGTTGTAGTTTAGAAGGTTGAGGGGGGGTTCTCATTGAAACTTACAGAATAATGAAAGGCATAGATAGTGGATGTGGAAAGGGTGTTTCCACTGGTGGGAGAGTCTAGGACCAAAGGTCATTGCCTCAGAATTAAAGGGTGCTCTATTAGAAAGGAGGTGAGAAGGAACTTCTTTGGTCCGAGGATAGTTAATCTGTGGAACCTATTGCCACAGAGGGCTGTGGAGGCCAAGTCAGTGGCTGTTTTTAAGGCAGAGATAGACAAATTCTTGATTAGAACGGGTGTCAGAGGTTATGGGGAGAAGGCAGGAAAATGGGATTGGGAGGCAGAGATCAGCCATGATTGAATGGCGGAGTAAACCCGATGGGCTGAATGGCGAACTTGTGATTAGCTCTGTGCATGGGAATATGCCACATCTACAAATACATTGCAGTTTATTTGCCTTGGCTCCTCTTGCAACACCCCTCAAATATGCAATCCTCACCTGCCAAGAAGAACAGGGACAAAAGATAAATGGGAACACCACTTCCTCCAGCTTTTCTCCAAAGTTTTTAGTTTAGAGATACAGCGCGGAAACAGTTTCTTCAGCCTACCGACTCCGCGCCGACCAGTAATCACCCCGCATACCAACACTGTCCTGCACATTAGGGACAATTTACAATTTTACCGAAGTCAATTAACCTAAAAAATATGCACGTCTTTGGAATGTGGGAGGGAACCAGAGCACCCAGAGAAAACCCATGCGGACACAGGGAGAACGTAAAACTACGTACACATAGCACCCGTAGTTAAGATCGAACCCGGGCCTCTTGCACTGTATGCCAGCAACTCTACTGCTGCGCCACTGAGCTGGCCCGTTTACTGTGTTGGAAATATCCTGTCATTCCTTTATCTTTGCTGGTTGAAATTCTTGAAGTAACCTTGGGCAGCACGGTGATGCAATGGCAGAGTTGGTTAAGGGCCTGTCCCACGAGCATGTGACTGCATGCGGCAAGCTCGACCTAACGTGGTCGCTTGAGCCGTACGGCCTCGTGGGGCCGGTCCCACTTCGATCGCCGGAGTTGTGCGGAGCTGGTCCTGACATCGCGTGGGGCTCCGAAAAAGTGACACTGTCCACAAATTCTGCGTGGCAACGGCCTGCTGGCCCGCAGCTACATTGAGGCCGTACGCACCGCCTCGACGGGCGTGCGCAGCGTCTCGACGCCGTACATAGCGTCTTGACGCCGTGCGCAGCGTCTTGACGGCGTACGCCTAGCGCGAACTTCCCGCGGACTTCGCTCGAACTTCACGTCAACTCGTACGGGATCATTCGACCTCCGCGCGGTCCACGCTTCCGGTTTGGTCGCGCTCGCCGCATGCAGTTGCATGCTCGTGGGACAGGCCCTGTACGGGGATTACTCGACCTCCGCGCGGCCCCCGCTTCCGGTTTGGTCGCGCTTGCCGCATGCAGTCACATGCTCGTGGGACAGGCCCTTTACTTACAATGCCAGATACCTGTGTTCGATCCTGACCATGGGTACTGTCTGTATGGAGTCTGCACATTCTCCCCGAGGCCACGTGGGTGTTCTCCGGGTGCTCCAGTTTCCCCCCGCACTCCAAAGTCATACAGGTTTGTAGGACAATTGACTTCGGTCAAATTGTAAATTGTCCATAGTGTGTAGGATAGTGCTAGTTTAATCGCTGGTCATCGCTGGTTAGCATGGACTCGGTGGGCTGAAGTGCCTGTTTTCACGCTATATCTCTAAAGCCTCTAGCCAATAGATATGGAAAAACTTCCATGAGGAGTATATCAGACCAAGAATGTGAGCAGAACACAAAAGTGCAAGAGGAATTCAACAGATCAGGTAGCATCTGTAGAGGGAGTGGACAGACAAGGTTTTAGGTCAGAATGTTGCCTCATCATTCCCTCCACAGTGCTGCCTTATCCACTGAGTTTTCCGAACACTTTGTGTTTTGCTCCAGATTCCAGCAACGGCAGTGCCTTATGTCTCCACAACAAGAAGGTGATTCACAAACCTTTTCTCCAGGGTAATTGTTACGACTCCCAAATGCAGGTACTTCAAAGCCGCGTAACATAATTCAAAAACCAGGTTCTAGTTCAAAAATCTTTTAATTATTCAATGGAACACAAAACCCAAACCTGATTTAAACAACCCAGTCAGGGATATGGATGGACTACAAACAATTAAACAGTGCCTAAAGAGATATAACCCTGAACAAAATACACGAAAACACTAAGGTCAGCCCTTATCCGTCCCAATTCAATATTTGTTAACAAGTAATGGTGAAAGTACACAAAGTTCTATGCCATGTGGCCAAGCCTTCCTCAGCTCACACCAGCAAGCTGCTCACAAGTCAGGGTCTATGAAGAAGAGAGAGAATCCTGGGAAACTCTGGTATTTAAGCTTCAGATGAGTCACCCGTCACCTGACGCAGCTTGGCCAATCGGGTACAGGAGCCTTTAACCCCTTGATTCCAGACACAGCCACGAGGCCTGTACTCGGGAGAGAAACAGAGAAAGGTAAGTACATAGCATTCACCAGGGGGGGAGCGCCTAACACTCCCACCCAAAGATACTGAATAAGTTTCGGAAGAAGAGAGAAAAAAAACACCACCAAATCCAAGAAACTATTCAGGAGCTAAAACACTACTGGCGCGACAAGGCGTCAGCCAAGACATTATGCCACGGATATGCCTGACCTCCAGGTTGTAGTCTTGCAGCTGCAAACTCCAGCTCATTAACCGCCGGTTCTTTTTCTTCATACTCTGCAAAAATACCAAAGGATTATGATCCGTGAGTACGATGACAGGGACATTCGAGGAGCCAACATAAACCTCGAAATGATTCAGAGACATTAAAATAGCAACGGGCTTCTTTCTCAATGGTGGAGTACCACTTCTGATGACGATTAAACTTCTTAGAGAAGTACGAAACTGGATGCTCCACCCCATCTGAATCATCCTGTAGAAGAACTCCACCAACCCCACGATCACTAGCATCCACTGCCAGCTTAAATGGACGCTCAAAATCAGGTGCCGCAAGCACAGGTGCGCGCACCAGAAGACTTTTAGTATGATCAAAGGCTTGTTGACACTCTGCGGACCACACAAAAACTACCTTCGGACTCAGCAAATCCGTCAAAGGGGCAGCCACCGCAGAGAAGTTTGGACAGAATCCTCTATAGTACCCAACCATAGCCAGATACCTACGGAGTTTAGTCCTAGAGGTTGGAGCAGGAAATGCGACAATATGCCCCACCTTTTCCTCGAGAGTGTGAACCTGACCCCGGCCCACCACCTTACCCAGATACCTTACCGTGGCCTGGCCAAACTCACACTTCCCCAGATTGATCGTTAGGTTTGCCTCCGCTAGACGATGAAATACCTCCTTCAGATGACCGATGCGTTCGATCCATGACCTGGAGCACACAACCAAATCATCAAGGTATGCCTCACAGAAGGACAAACCAGACAATACAATGTTCACCAACCGTTGGAAGGTTGCCGGCGCATTGCGCATCCCAAATGCCATTACCGTGTACTGAAGAAAGTCATCAGGCGTAACGAACGCAGAGATCTCCCTCACCCGCCTAGTCAAAGGGACTTGCCAATAGCCTTTTAACAAGTCCAACTTAGACACAAAAGATGCACTTCCCACACGATCCACGCAATCCTCCATCTGTGGAAGAGGATAGCAATCCGGCTTAGTGACAGCATTCACTTTCCGAAAGTCAGTGCAAAACCTGTCCTCCGCATCATAGCCAGTAGACACGGAGAACTCCACGGACTACAACTAGGTTCAGCAATGCCATGCCGCCGCATATAGTCAACTTGACTCCTTAGACGGTGACGCTTGTCAGGGTTGACCCGATACGGATGCTGTTTAATTGGCGCAGCACCGGCCACGTCAATGTCATGCTGCAGCACAGACGTCTGAGAAGGCACATCCGAGAACAGTGACCCATTTGACTCTACCAAAGCAAGCAGATCACCCCGCTGACTTTCAGTCAAATGAGACATCCGCAAGGGAAGCGACTCCAAAGCCTCGGAATTACTCAGCTTTCCCTGCGTCACTGCCACAGACAACCGTGCCTCACCCACATCACCACCCGTGTCAGGGGGCAGCACCACTGCAGCCAAAACAGGCTTAGACGAAACCGAAGGACACAGCTCCCTCCCCATCAACCTCCACAGGCTCCTGCTCATGGTACTGCTTCAGCATGTTGACATGACAGAGCTGAGTCTTACGCCTCCGATCAGGGGTACCAATAACGTAATCCCTCTCACCAACCTTCTTAACCACCTGATAGGGACCGCTATACCGAGCCTGCAGACTGGAACCTGGAAAAGGCAACAACACCAGGACCTTGGCACCTGGAGAAAAATTCCTACTAGAAGCCTTCCTGTCGAACCAGTCCTTCATCCTAGACTGAGCAGAGGCAAGATTACCCATTGCCAGTTTGCATGCCCTCCTCAGTCTAGACCAAAAAGTACAGACGTGGTCTAAAATACTACGTTTTGTATCCTCCTGCAACCATTTCTCCTTCAGGACCCTCAACGGACCACGTACAGTATGCGCGAACACCAGGTCAGCAGGACTGAACCCTAAAGACTCCTGCATGACCTCACGCACCGCAAACATAACTAGATGAACCCCCTCATCCGAGTCTTTTTCAAACTCCAGGCAGTAAGTCCTCAACATAGATTTCAAAGTCTGGTGAAACCTCTCGAGAGCTCCCTGGCTCTCAGGATGATACGCACTGGAGTAACAATGCTTAATATCTAACAACTTCATTACCCGACCAAAAACCTTCGACATGAAGTTGGAACCTTGGTCACTCGGCACAACCTTGGGCAAACCGAACAACGAAAAAAACTTAGTGAGAGACTTCACAATGGTAGGGGCAGTAATTCTACGCAAAGGGACCACCTCCGGAAAGCGGGTAGATGCACACATAATTGTCAATAAAAACTTATTGCCCACCCTTGTCCGAGGTAGAGGACCCACACAATCAACTAGAATCCGCTCAAACGGCTCACCGACCACAGGGATTGGATATAAAGGCGCAGGAACAATCGATTGGTTCGGCTTTCCTGCCACCTGGCAAATGTGACAACACCTGCACTGCTGTTTCACGTCCTTTTTCAACCCTGGCCCAAAAAAATTCCGTAAGATACGGTCATACGTCTTATTGACCCCCAAATGTCCACCCAGAGGACCATCATGAGCCAAACAGAGTATCTCGTCCCTATACCGACGAGGTATCACAATCTGATCAACCACGCTCCAATCATCATGCCCAGATATATCCAAGGGAGACCACTTTCGCATCAGTAAGCCCTCCCTTAGAAAATACCCCTTTGCTGTGGAATCCATATCCCCCTCAGGCACCGCGCAGTCGAACAGATCAGATAAACCTGGATCACTCTTTTGCTCCTCAACCAGCCGGTCATGTGACAGCGACACCGGCCCATTTCCAGACACTACCCCATCTTGAGATGTAGAAACACCCTTCACAACACAGGATCTATCATCCTGATCCCCAAAAATGCCCTCACTCAGGTCCACTACATCCTCAAACTTCGCCTGGCTCTTAGCCATAGCCCTCATGACAGCACAAGCTGCGAAGACCCTCGGATGCTGCATAGCCAATCTATCAGGACTCTGCACCATCGGAACAGCCGTCACCTCAGGAGTAACTAAAACTCTACCTCCTGCCAAGTCATTCCCCAAAATCACAGAAACTCCCTCAACGGGAAAACACGGCCGTAACCCAACAGTCACCCGGCCTGAAACCAACTCGGACTCGAGACTCACGGTATGCAAAGGCACTACCATGTCATCCATCCCGAATCCTACCACTGGGACACTTGACCCAACCGATGATTCCCCAGAAAACGGCAGTACACTATCCAATATAAAGGACTGAGTAGCACCAGTATCACGCAAGATGGATACTGGAACTCTATCACCCCCATCCTCCAGAGAAACAAAACCATTCATGATGTATTGTGGTTGTATTGTACTGTATTGTATCTGTCTGAGAGCGAACCAAGACACATTCCTATCAACTTGTTGACATGGCAATAAACTTCTTGAATCTTGAACGCAGAATAATTCCTACACTCATCAGACTCAGGCACCTCAGGTACGACAGGTGCCTTCTGTGTTCCCACCAAAGCCACAGGCTTTGCATTTTTCTGCTTCAGAACGGGACACGACTTTAACATGTGCCCTCTCCCTCTACAATAGTAGCACACAGGACCTTCCTTAGTCCTCAAATTTCCGTCAACCTTATCAGCTCGGACCTCCCCCTGTATCAACGTGCTGCCATTTGCAGGCACAGAAACAACTTTGACACTGCCACCGGCGACACCACCACGATCAACCGGCCGTGCACCAAAACTATAGGATCGCCCAACAAAATCAGTTTTATGAGTCAATACATACTCATCTGCCTTAGACACCTCATTCACCTTCTGCTCATTAAGGTAAGTAGTAACCCTCTCAGGGAGACAGTTCTTAAAGTCTTCCATAATCATCAAGGCCCGCAGTTGCCCAATATCCTTCACTCCTTGAGAAGCGCACCACCTGTCAAAAAGTGCCTCCTTCTCTCTAGCAAACTCCACATAAGTCTGACTATCAAACTTCCTAAAGTGCCGGAATTTCTGCCGGTACGCCTCTGGAACTAATTCATAAGCCCTTAATACTGTAGACTTCACACACTCATAATCCAGACTGCTTTCAACAGACAAAGACGAGTACACCTCCCGTGCTTTACCCACAAGGACACACTGCAATAGCAAGGTCCACACGTCTCTAGGCCACTTCAAGGACAAAGCCACCCATTCAAACACTGTGAAAAACTTGTCCACATCCTTCTCACTAAACGGGGGAACCAGGCAGATGTTCTTGCTCATATCAAACTCCCGTTCCCTAGAAGAAACCCGGGAGGCATCCAATTCCTTCTCCCGCAGCCTAATCTCTGCCCTCTTGGTTTCCTCCTCAGCCATTGCCAGCTCTAACTCCTTCAACCTAATGACTGCCTCCATGTCCTGACCAGGCTGAACAGAAGGTGGGGGACTGTCTGCACAGCCAGGCAAAACCCCACCCTCCAACAACGCAGCCCACAACATCGATTTAATGGACTGTTTCTTTGAATGCTTGTCAATAGGCACATCATAGTTCTCTGCCAGCAAAATCAAATGCCCCTTCGTACATCTATCAAACAATTCCCGACTAGGAGCCTCAACAAAGTCTTGCACCTTAAATTCCATATCAAATGTAGCACCAAACCACCAGCTAAACTCTGGGCACAAATGCTACCACAAACAGGGAAGATAACATTCCCTCACACACACAGACTTCCTCAGTCACCAGAAGCCTACCAAAAAAAACCCCCAAAAACGTCTAGGGTCCTCACAGCTTAGGACGAGCACCCATTTTGTTACGACTCCCAAATGCAGGTGTAACATAATTCAAAAACCAGGTTCAAGTTCAAAAATCTTTTAATTATTCAATGGAACACAAAACCCAAACCTGATTTAAACAACCCAGTCAGGGATATGGATGGACTGACAAACAATTAAACAGTGCTGCAGCCAGCCACGTAATGGACCGTCGAACCAGAGACTCTAAAACCTGCCTAAAGAGATATAACCCTGAAACAAAATACACGAAAACACTAAGGTCAGCCCTTATCCGTCCCAATTCAATATTTGTTAACAAGTAATGGTGAAAGTACACAAAGTTCTATGCCATGTGGCCAGGCCTTCCTCAGCTCACACCAGCAGGCTGCTCACAAGTCAGGGTCTACGAAGAAGAGAGAGAATCCTGGGAAACTCTGGTATTTAAGCTTCAGATGAGTCACCCGTCACCTGATGCAGCTTGGCCAATCGGGTACAGGAGCCTTTAACCCCTTGATTCCAGACTCACAGCCACGAGGCCTGTACTCGGGAGAGAAACAGAGAAAGGTAAGTACATAGCATTCACCAGGGGGGGGGGAGCGCCTAACAGTAATTTAGGATGGCCAATAAATCCTGCACCAGTCAGCAGTGCCCAGATCCTCAATGTCCATAAATAAAACAAACAAGTGCATGGCATATTCTGTGCGTGGAAAAAGTATAAAAGAAGGGAAATAATGGTGCGGTTATATAAATCTTTGGTTTGGCCGCGTTTGGATTTTTGTTCGGGTTATTCCATTACAGGAAGGATGTGGAAGCTTTGAAGAAAGTACAGCAGAGGTTCACCAGATGCTGCTTGGATTAGATTGGATACATTTGCATTGCTTTCTGCAGTGTGGAACACTGAGGGATTGCCTGATAGAAGGCTATAACATTATGAGAGACATAGACAGTGTAGTCAGAATCTTTATCCCAGGGTGGAAATGTCAAAGACTAGAGGGTATAACTTTAAAGGGGCAACATTTAAAGATGTGCAAGGTTGAATTATTTTACACAGTGAGTGGTGGGTGCCTGGAACACGCTGCCAAGGGTGGTGGAGGAGGCAGTTACAGTAATGTAGGACAAGTGACACATGGACAAGTAGGAAATGGAGGGATGTAGACCACATACCAGCAGATGGGACTAGTATAATTGGAAACCGGGTGGCGCCAGCAATGACTGCCTCGCCAACCGTCTGTCTGTCTTTTCCTTCTTTGTGTTTTAATTGTATGTGTTAAATGTATGTTTAGTGTTCTTTAACTTGTTTTATGTGGAGGTAGGAGGGGGGTTGGTGGGAGATGGGGATGGGGGGGATGGTGGGGAAAACCTTTTCAAATCTCTTATCTCAACTGAGATGGAATTTTTTTCCGTATCCTATCTCCGTCCGCACTGCAGCCTAACATCAAGGGGTTGCCGACCTTTGCTGGAGGCTGATTTTGAGAGCTCCACCACAGGAGCCTACGGAACTTTAACATCACGGAGCTCGCGATCCCTTTGCTAGGGATCGACCTTGGAGCTCCAACCGTCGGTGCTTGCAGACTTAACATCACGGAGCTCACGGTCTCTGGTCAGAGACCAACTTCAGGAACTCCAAGCCTCGGGAGTTTTGACCGCCCCAACGCGGGAATTTTAATTGCCCCGATGCGGGGATGTCGACCACCGGCTGCGGGAGCATCGATCGCCCCGACTGATGGTTCAACTGCTGCGACCATGGGAGAATAAAGAGGAAGAAGATTGGACTTTTTTGCCTTCCATCAGAGTGAGGAATGTGGGGAATCTGCTGTGGTGGATGTTTATGTTAACTTTTATGTAGTTGTGTGTCTTGGTGCCTTTTTTTCATTTGGCTGTATGGTAATGCACCTATCACTGTACCTTAATTGCTACGTGACAATAAAAGACCTTTGAAACCTTTGAAGACTAACTTAGAAGAGTGAAATGAACAGGCAATGTTTTGCAAAGAGACCTTTCTTCTAAACACTCCCTGTCTTGTTTCTGTTGATTAATGCTGGTTTCCTCGAGCAGTTTGTTTTTTGGTCAAAATTCCAGCATCTGCAGTCTCTTGTGTCTCGGCACGGTCTCGGTGGGCCATAGGGCCTGATTCCACACTGTATTTCTAAACTAAACTAAATTAATTGTCATAAGGAAGGATAGAAACTAGTAACTGCAGATGCTGATTTACATAAAAGGACACAAAACGCTGGAGTAAATGCTGTACGAGGTAATTCAAGAGTTCTCCCGAGATTCCCCTGATTCAAAATCGGAGAATTACGGTAATAGCCGTTCATAGGTCTCTCGTGGACATTTTTCACAGTGCTGAACAAAATTCACGAGTTACCGCGTTTCCTGAGTATCTGCCGTTAGCATAATGAGCCGCTACGAAACATCCATGAGCTCCGACGTAGCCGCTATGTACATTCTACGTAATTACCACGAGTTTGATTTTTTTTAAACTCGTGAGAGCTCTTGAATTACCTCGTATAGTGGGACAGGCCCTTAAATCAACAGGTCAGGTAGCATCTCTGGAGTACATGGATAGCATTGTGGATGGGTCGATTATAATCATGTATTGCCTTTCCATGACTGGATAGCACACAAGAAAAGCTTTTCATTGTACTTCGGTACACGGGACAATAAAATAAAATAAACTAGGTGATGTTTTGAGTCGGGAGCCTTCTTCAGACTGAATAAAACGGTATTGAGAAAATATTGACCTTGTTCACTATTCTTCTGCATTTCCCTTCCCAGCTACATACGGATCTTGACCCAGCGAATAGGAATATAAAGTATATCCTGTCGGGAGAGGGAGCGGGGACAATCTTCATGATCAATGACTTGACGGGAGACATCCATGCCATGAAGAGACTTGACCGGGAGGAGAAAGCTGAGTACACGCTCACTGCACAGGCCCTCGACCGAGAGACAGATAACCCCCTGGAACCCCCGTCCGAGTTCATTATCAAGGTTCAGGATATTAATGACAACGCGCCAGAATTTTCCGATGAGCCTTACCACGCCACAGTGCCGGAGATGTCTCCCGTGGGTAAGTACGCACTCACCGTGCCACCTTTATCATCATTCATTGCCTCCTGGTGCCAGAGACACAGGTTCAACCCCGACCTCGGGTGATGTCTGTGTGTGTGTGTGTGTGTGTGTGAGTGTGTGTGCGTGTTCGTGTGTGTGTGTGTGTGTGTGTGTGTGTGTGTGTGTGTGTGTGTGTGTGTGTGTGTGTGTGTGTGTGTGTGTGTGTGTGTGTGTGTTCTCCCTGTGATCCCATTGGTTTCCTACGGGGGCACTGGTTTCATCCCACATCCCAAAGACCAGTGGGTTTGCGGATTAGTTTAGAGGTACAGCTTGGAAGCAGGCCTTTTTGCGCACAGAGTGCATGCTGACCATTGATCACCATTTCACTCTAATTCTATGGTATCCCACTTTCTCATCCATTCCATACACCATAAGGGCAATTTTACAGAGGTCAATTAAACAAGTTTATTTTAATTTGCACAATTACGGTGAGGTTCAGATGTCATCAAATGTCTTGCTTGCAGCAGCATCTCAGGCACAGACAAACACACTAGAACAATTGTTACACTAACATTTTATGGAAAATGGCCTGCAAAAATCAAGGCACTGGAAAAACAAAAGAACTTTGCAATAAAAAAATAGCATAGACAAGTGAGGCAATAGTGTTTTATTGTCGTATGTCTTGAAACGGAACAATGAAATTGTTATTTGCTGCAGTACCATAGAAATGTAAATTGTATCCTCTAAACATAATATTCTACACTTTGTTTTCAGTCCTAAACAAAACAACCAAAGAGATGGTCTGCATTTCAACTCATTGATTCAAAATGCTGACCATTCATTGCCCCCCCCCCCCCCCCCCCCCCCCCCCCCCCCCCACCCACAGATGCTGCCTGACTTGCTGAGTTCCCAGAATATGTGGAAACAAGGAACTGCAGATGCTGGTTTATACCAAAGATGAATACAAAGTGCTGGAGTAACTCAGCAGGTCAGGCAGCATCCCTGGAGAAAAAAGGATGGTTGATGTATTGTGCCAAGACCCTTCTTCAGTTCCTGCACCATCCAGTCTGCAGAAGGGTGCCGTCCCGAAGTGTCACGCAACTTTTTTCTCCAGAGATGCTGCCTGACCCGCTGAGTTACTCAGGCATGTTCTGTCTATCTTTGGGTTCTTCTAGCTGTTTGTTTTTTCTTTACTTCAGGTCCCAGCATCGACAGTCTCTTGTGTATCCAGCTGTAAGACAGTTTGGATTTAGGATGCAATTTTGGTTCTAATTACTGATTATCAGTATGTCAATATGGCGAGAGGTGCTAAATAGAAAACATTCAAGTGCTAAATGGGTACAATGTTCTTGCAGCAGTTGTTGAGCGACTCATGTTCACCTCCTGAGGCGAGGGCAGATGCTGGTGGCACATGGTAGGATATCTTAGGTCTCCTCCATTGCCAGAGTGAGTAAAAACGTAATTGGAGGAACAGCATGTCATATTTCGCTTGGGTAGCTTACAACCCAACGGTATGAATATTGATTTCTCTAACTTCAGGTAGCCCCGGCATTCTTTCTCTCTCTATCCCTCCCAGACCCAAGTCGCATTAGCTTCTCATTTTCACTCAACAAACAGCTAACAATGGCCTGTTTCCTTTATCATCATTCCATTTTTTGCATATCTTTCATTCATTGTTCTTTATCTCTCCACATCACCGTCTGTATCTCTCATTTCCCTAGTCCCTAACCAGTCTGAAGGGTCTCGACCCGAAACGTCACCCATTCCTTCTCTCCAGAGATACTGCCTGTCCCGCTGAGTTACTCCAGCGTTTTGTGTCTGTCTTTGGCTCGAGGATGAGGTGGGAACATGGTGGGATGGTTCAGAGATGAGGTGGGAACATGCTTTAATGGTTCAGGGATGAGGTAGGCAAGTGGACAGGTTCTTGGAGATATAAGGAACTATAGATGCTGGAATCTTGATCAAAACCATGCCTTGGTGGAACTCAGCGGGTCAGGCAGCTTTTGTGGAGGATATAGACAGACGACGTTTTGCGTTGGGACCCTTCTTGCAACCCAACGGTATGAACACTGTATTCACCGATTTTTAAGTAGTGTCCCTGCTGCCCCACTCTCTTTCAATTGCCCCCTTATTGTGTAGCCATTTCTCCCACCATCTTGCTCCTTCACCCCACAACCCCCCTGGCCCCTCCCCTCCCCTCACTGCCCATTTCCAACTATATCCCACCATCTAGCTTTACACTTTACTCCACCTCTTCTCTCCTAATCTGACACCCTTTGGTCTCCTTTCCATCTCTAGCCTTTGTCACTTACTCCACCCATCTGCCAATACATGCTTCACCTGTATCCACCTATCACTTGCCAGACTTTGTCCCGCTCCACCTCTATCTCTTTGCCAGCGTTCTTCCCCCCCCCCCCCCCCTCCAACACTACAATCAATCCGAAGTAGGGTCCCGACCTGATACGTTGTCTATCTATTCACTGTGCAGATGCTGCCTGACCCACTGAGTCTTCCAGCACTATTTTTTTGACGTACAGGTTTGTAGGTAAATTGACCTTGGTAAATTTGTAAAAATTGTCCCCAGTGTGTAGGATAGTGCTAGTGTATGGGGGTGATCGATCTCTCGGTGAGCCGAAGGGCCTGCTTTGATGCAGTCTAAAGTCTAAAGTAAACTTCACTCTGCGTGTTTGCTTTGGGGTGGATGTTGTAAAACTTGCAGTTCTTTACTGATTTACTTACTTGCCAGCATTGCCCTGGATAGAAAGAGATCCACTGGCTGTAAATATTGACTGTACATTTGCTACCCTTGCAAAAATCATTCGGGTAATACTTTTTACTCATTTTTAACCTTCCTCTAAAATGATTGCAGACAGATGCTCCAGCCTGTGGATTTTTGTCTTTAAATATTTACTACAATTGCAACCCACAGCTCCTCGGCGAGGACCTCCTGCAGTGTAGGAAGACAACTATTTCAAGCACATATAAAGGGTGGTTACATCTGGTTCTTAATTCCCCTACTGTGGGCAAAAGGTTGTGCGTTTATCTGATCTATCTCTTTCTCTTTCATATTTTCTTCATATCTCCGCTCTTTCACCTCTCATTTTATCCTGCTTCATTCCAGCATTGCTGACTGTGCCTGCAGCTACATAGACGCCTACAATTGCCATTCCATCCTAACGCCTACAATTTCCTTCTAATCCTCTCTGTTTCTCACTCCTCCGTTACACCAACCTTTCACACCTATCTTCTCTACTGCTTTGACGCAGCATCAGTTATTTTGCCTGATAGTGTTACTGGAAAGCACTTTGATGCATTTTGCTCCTTTAATAGCATTAAATAATGTATGATCTTTATTTACCTTATCTTTCTATCTCTCTTTCTTTCTCATTCTTCTTCTCACACTAATTACCCAATTTTCACTCCCTCTGACCCTCCTCTCCATTTGTCTTTCTCTTCCTTCATTTCTGTCTCTTCACTTTTCTTTGTTTCTGCCTCTCTCTACATGTGTTTCTCTGACTCGTTCTTAATTTCTCTCTCTTTTTCTAGCCTTCTGTTTCTCTGCAGCTCTCCTCACTATTTCTGTCCCTGTCTTTTACACTTTCTATGTCTTTCTCTCTAATTCTCCCTTTCTCATTATCCCAAAAATGTACATATTTCGCATTCTCTCCCTCTCTGCCTCAATTTCTCTGCTTCGCTGTGTATCTATTTCTCTGCCTCTGTCACTCTCAATGTTTCTTCCTCTTTCAAACCCTCCATCTCTCTCTGTCTCTCCATTTGTCAACCTCTTAATCTCTTTATCAATGTTGTATTCTCTTTCTTGTTCTCTCTCTCTCTTTCTCTATCCCATTATGTTTACACTTTTACTCTCTCTCTCTCTCTCTCTCTCTCTCTCTCTCTCTCTCTCTCTCTCTCTCTCTCTCTCTCTCTCTCTCTCTCTCTCTCTCTCTCTCTCTCTCTCTCTCTCTCTCTCTCTCTCTCTCATCTCTCTCTCTCTCATCTCTCCCCTCATTCCTCTCCTCTCTCTCCTCTCTCCTCTCTCTCTCGTCTCTCTCTCACCGCTCTCTCTCTCCCTCACTCTCTCCCCTCTCCTCGCCTCGTCTCTCCCCCTCTCCTCTCTCCCCCTCCCTCTCTCCCCCTCTCCTCTCTCCCCTCCTCCCTCTCTCCCCCTCCCTCTCTCCCTCACCCCTCTCCCCCTCTCCCCCCCTCCCTCTCTCTCCCCCTCCCCTCTCCTCCCTCCTCTCTCCCCCTCCCTCTTCACTCCCCCCTCCCTCCCTCTCTCGCTCCCCCTCCCCTCTCTCCCCCTCTCAGGCCCCCCTCGCCTCTCTACTCCACCCCCTCCCTGCTCTCTCCTTCCCTCCCTCCTCTCCCCCCCCCCGCTCTCTCTCCCCCTCTCTCTCTCCCCCTCTCTCTCTCCCCCTCTCTCTCTCTTTTCAGCACAGGCCTGTTGTACTGAACGCAGTGCCAATTAAAATGGCCCAGGGCTTGTTACAATGCTTCATCGCATGAGCACTATTGTGCATTTAATGTATGATGCACGGCACCCAAAATCACAGAGGAAATCAAGAGCAGTGAGAACATGAAGGAGGATGATTAGGACAGATTCTCCAGTAAGGGTTGCCTACAACAACACATTCTCTGTGACTTTTATGTGAATGGTGTATGTGAACAAATTAAAATCATTAAACGGTCAATATTTAATGAAGTTTCTAACCTTGTATCGGATGCATCGTACGCTGTAAGACATTGAAGGTTCCTGAGTGCTCAACGCACAATGCCCAGGCTGCTGCCTATGCTGATGAAAAGGCCAAACTTCCTTGTGAAGCATCTTGCCTTCTATTTTCACAAGGCCTGGCTTGACATGGACAAAGCTGCCAGTTCCAAAGAGGCGCTGAATACATTGTGATTCTTAGCTGAGATTATCGTGAGCACAGTCCATTCGATTGGTGGCTAAATTGATCGATGCTGACAACAAGAAAGGGGTAGCTCTAGGGGATAATCCGGCCAGTTTTAAAGCATGCCACACTCCTCCATATTATTTTCCTCCCAATTGTTAAAGTATTTATTTTATTGCTGAAGTGTGCATTTGTCTGTGTTCCCACCATCACAATCTTTCTGTCCTTCATGTCTATTCTGTGTTTAGTTTAGTTTAGCTATAGGGAGAGATTGAGATACAGCATATGATCAAGCCCTTCATTCCATCAAGTCTACGATGACCATCGCTCACCCATTCACTTTAATTCTATGTTATCCGGCGTTTGCATTCACTCCCAACACACTAGGGACAATATTCAGAGGACCAATTAATCTACAAACCCGCACGTCTTTGGGATGTGGGAGGAAACCAGATTACCCGGAGGAAACCCACATGGTCACAGGGAGAGTGTGCAAACTCCTGCACAGGCAGCACCTAAGGTCGGGGTTGAACCTGGGTCTCTGAATGTTTGAAACTGCCTCATTCTCCATTTTCATAGAGTCATAGTCTTATAGCGTGGAAACATGTCCTTCGTCCCAACTTGCCCACACCAGCCAAAATCTACACCAGTCTGACCTGCCTGCATTTGGCCCATATCCCTCTAAACTTGTCCTATACATTTACCTCTCTAAATATTTTTTAAACGTTGCGATAGTGCCTGCCTCAACTACCTCCATCGGCAGCTCGTTCCATACATCTACCACATTTTGCGTGAAAA
Source organism: Amblyraja radiata (assembly GCF_010909765.2). Lineage (NCBI taxonomy): Eukaryota > Metazoa > Chordata > Chondrichthyes > Rajiformes > Rajidae > Amblyraja > Amblyraja radiata. The sequence goes on along the minus strand of NC_045972.1, from coordinate 24,989,867 downwards.
AGTTATCCCTCAAGTTCCTTTGAAATCTTTCCCCCCTCACCTTAAACTCTCCTCTGGTTCTCAATTCCCCCACTCTGGGCAAGAGACAGTGCATGCACTCGATCTAATCCTCTCATGATTTTGTACAAAGACATAGATCACCCCAAATCCTCCTGTGCTCTGAGGAATAGACTCCTAGTCTGCTCAACCTCTCCCTGTAGCTCAGGTCCTTGAGTCCTGGCAACATCCTAATAAATCTTCTCAGTACTCTTTCCAGGTTGACAACATCTTTCCGATAACATGGTGCCCAAAACTGAACACAATGCTTTAAAAAGCAGCCTCACCAATGTCTTATCCAACTGTGCAACATGATCTCCCAACTTCTATACTCAACGCTCTGTCTGATGAAGGCTAGTGTGCCAAAAGCCTTTTTGCCCAGCCTATCTACCTGTGATGACACTTTCAATGAACTGTGTGCGTGTACTCCTAGATACCTTTGCTTTGCAACACTCCCCAGAGCCCTACCATTCTTTATTGAATCTCTCTATTGAACTATCTCTCTTTGAATACCATGGGATCTAACCTTCCAGAGCAGCCTACCATGTGGAACCTTGTCAATTCCAAATGCCTTATTAAAATCCATGTATACAACATTAGCGACTCTGCCTTCATCGACCTTTTTGGTCACATCCTCAGAAAAATCAAATTCCTGAATTCTTATCCACATATTTTTTTCCTTTGGCCTTAACGATTCAAATTGAGTCCTTGAAGCTTTAACCATCCCACCACTATGTTCTAATATGTATCACGCCCTCACAAGACCCTCCATCTTAAACCTTTCATCCCTTTGTTCAAATCTCTCTATTGTCTTGCACTTTGTATCTCTGTAATCTCCATCTGCCCCAGTACCTTCCAAGTTACAGGGCGGCACAGTGCACAGCAGTAGTATTACAGCACCAGAGACCTGTATTTGATCCTGACTACAGGTGCTGTCTGCGCAGAGTTTGCACATTCTCTCCGTGGCTGTGTGGGGTTTATCTGGCTGTTCTGGTTTCCTCCCGCACTCCAAAGACATGCAGGTTTGTATTCTGTAAAATTGTCCCCTAGTGTGTAGGATGTGAAAATGGTGTAATATAGCACGAGTGTACAGGTGATGGTTGGTCAGCATGGGCTGCAGGGCCTGTCCACACTGTGTCTTTAAAACAAATACTAAAAACGTAGCTGTATTCCTCTCATCCTAGCCTTTTGTAACTTTGTCAGTGCCAAAACGTGGCTAGGTGAGGTCTGTAACATGATTTTATCTGGTTGAATGCAAAACAAACCATTTCACAGTACCTAGAAGAAATTAGTTACCTTTACCATTGATGGCTGTGACTTCTATTGTCAAATTCCCACATTCTGGAATTCCTTCCCAAAATTTATTTTCCTCTCTGCCTCTCTCTCTCCTGTTTCAAGTTGAAGTTAATCATCATTTAATCATCATTCCAAATGTTATTTTATTTAGGTCAACATCATTATTTTTGTTGGATACCACACCTTTGATGCACCTCAACATGTGATATACAAATTAAAATTGTTTGAAATTTAAAATTGAATGAGCTGACATAATTGAGCCTGTGATTGGAAGCAATTAGATTTAATTGTTTAGAAACTATTAAATAAAAGCAATTTGCACAAAAATGCAAATAGAGTTATAAAGCCCAGAAACAGGTCCTTTGGTCCAACTCATCCGCATTAACTAAAATGCCCCTTTAAGTGCGTAGGAGGAACTGGAGATGCTGCTTTTGACTGAAGATAGACACAAAATGCTGGAGTAACTCAGCGGGTCAGGCAGCATTTCTGGAGAAAAGAAATAGGTGACGTTTCAGGTTAAGACCCTTCTTCAGTGTGAGGAAGGATCTTGACCTGAAATGTCACCAGTTCCTTTTCTCCAGAGATGCTGCCGTTGAGTTACTCCAGCAATTTGTGTCTATGCCTCTCTAAGTCCCATTTACCCGCATTTGTAGCTGCCTCAACCATTTCCTCAGACAGCTCGTTCCATATACCTCCCACCTTCTGTGTAAGAAATTTGCCCTTCAGGTTTTGAGTAAATCTTTCCCCTCGCCATAAAGCAGTGCCTCTGGTGCTTGATTCTCCAAATTGGATTAATGAAAAGTAATATATTTTGAAAGTAATACATGTAACTAATGTAAGCTAACTAAAAAATATTCGAGGAAAAATATTCAGATCCTGGTTTACAAAAGACGGCACAAAGTGCTGGAGCAGCTCAGCGGTCCAGGCAGCATCTCAGGAGAACATTGATAGGCGACGTCTTGGATCAGGTCCCTTCTTCACACTGATGACCATCTTCAGACTAAAATACATTGGTATTATTTACAACCATGGCTCTCAATTTCCAAGTGAACCTTCCCCTCTCACTATTAAGCCATGCCCTCTGGTTCTTCATTCTCCAGCATGGATGGAAGTGGCACAGTGGCGCAGCGGTAGAGTAGCTACCTTACAATGCCAGAGACCCAGGTTCGATCCTGACTACGGGTGCTGTCTGTTCGAGGTTTGTACGTTCTCACCCTAACTGCGAGAGATTTCTCCAGGTGCTCTGGTTTTCTCCCACAATCCAGAGACGTACAGATTTGTAGACTAATTGGCTTAGGTAAAATTGTAAAATTATCCCTCATGAGTAGAATAGTGCAATTTTACGCGGTGATCACTGGTTGGTGCAGGTTTGGTGGGCCGGAGTGTTTCTGTGCTCTATCTCTAAGCAAAGAATTAAACAAATAAAGTTCTAAGCAACAATTGAGTGAAAGTTCAAATGGATGGAGATACCGGAGATGCGTCAACAATGGCTGGCATACAACTAAGGAACCAAATACTAACTGCCTAGTCCCTCATCCCAGTGTATCAGCGACCTCTCATAGACTCAGTGAACCCTCAGCTGACCTCCAGCACTTTCTGTTTCCTTGATGCAGTAGGCAAAGGCTAGAAAGCTTGCATGTGGACTGCTGCTAATGAACAATGTTCTATGGAACCACCAGGGAACATTTAGCACTCTCTGGATGGTAGTTAAAGAGAGGAATATCATTCTAGTGGTTCTCCTTGAGTACTCGGACCAGCACAGTGGTGCCGTGGTAGTGTTGCTGCCTTACAGCTCTTGAGACTCAGGTACGATCCTGTTGTCTGTAGGAAGTTTGTATGTTTTCCCTGTGACCGTGGGTTTTCTCTGGGTGCTCCGGTTTCACCCACACTACAAAGACGCACAGGTTTTTAGGTTAACTGGCTTTGGTAAAATTGTAAAATTGACCATAGTGTGTAGGATAGTGCTGGTGCATACGGTGATGAATGATTGGCATAGACTCGGTTGGCTGAAGGGCCTGTATCCATGCAGTATTTCTAAAGTCTAAAGTAAACTTCATGCTGGGTGTTTGCTTTGGAGTTGACTGTGTAAAACTTTGTAAAAGCAGTTCTTTACTGATTTAATTATCTGCACAGTCCTGCCAGCATTGCCCTGGACAGAAATAGATCCACTGGCTGTAAATATTTACTGTAATTTTGCAACACATGTACCAATCACTATCCTTATGTGTTATATAGTGCTCGTGTGTGGGGATCACTGGTCGGCATGGACTAAGTTGGCCAAAGGGTCTGTTTCCGTGCTGTATCTCCTAACTAAACTAAACTAATAAGCGACCATTCTTGACTACTGACCAGTGACTTTGAGTATGCCAGCAGTTCTAAGGAATCAAGGCTAAGTTAAGGATAGGGCTGGTAGATCACAGGATGGAATTTATTTTAGGTTCTAAGACCATTAAACATTGGAGCAGAATTAGGCCATTCAGCCTTTTGAGTCTACTTCGCCATTCAATCACGGCTGACCTATTTTTCCCTCTCAACCCCAAAACTGATGGGAGAGGGGAGAAGAGGAAGTGAACGGAGTGAGTGGTCCTTGATCTTGCTGAGGCAGCATGAAGTGTAGATGGAATCAATGGAAGGGAGGTTGCCTGTAACAGCTGGGAAGAAACTGTCCCTGTTACTGGAGGTACGTGGTATTAGGAAGTATTAGGAGGTTGGATCCTAACTGCCGACAGAAATGTCCTGGGTCATAGAGTTATAGAGTCATACAATGTGGAAAATGACCCTTCAGCGCAACTTGCCCACACCGACCAATATGTCCCATCTACACTAGCCCCACCTGTCTGCATTTGGTCCTAATCACTCTAAACCTGCCCTATCCGTGTACCAGCCTAAATAGTAACTGGAGTAACTGGGGTAACATTTATCAAAGATTGGGAATGGTTCCAGTAGACAGCCAACCACCACATTCTTGCAGGCCATTAGGAAGGGCAACAAATGCCGTCCTGGCCACCAATGCCCACACATGTAATGACTGAATTAAAACAAAACCCTTTCTAAACTGATAATGTTGGGGGATCTGGAGTCAGGGTAGGTCAACTGATTATTAATGCCAAGACATCACCATCTGTACATGCACAATCCCAGTGAGACCTACAGATTAGTAATCAGGAAGAGCTACTGTGGGCAGTTCTGTTCCCGCTGACCTGCATAAGATCAGTTAACTCAGCATAAACACAGGATTGAACCTGTGACCTTCTTTTCTTTATGGCTTAGCTACTGACTTGATTAACTTGCTAAACCATAGGCATTGACAGACATCTGCAGCTTTTTAAAATGTAACTCTCACTTCATGCAGTCATTAGTTCTTGATTTACCTCAACTCTTTGCTGTTGGCCTGTGGCAGAGAGCTGTTTAACCCTATGTTGGAGTAATTTACTGGAATGTCAGAACATAGAACATGAGACATGGAACAGTACAGCACAGGAAAGGGTCTCTTGGCCCACAATGTGTGTGCCAACTACAAGAACCAGGGGCCACAGTTTAAGTATATGCGGTAAGCCATTTAGAACGGAGATGAGGAAACACTTTTTCACACAGTGAGTTGTGGGTCTGTGGAATTCTCTGCGGATGGTGGAGGCCGGTTCTCCGGATACTTTCAATAGAGGGCTAGATAGGGCTCTTAAAGATAGTGGAGTCAGGGGATATGGGGAGCAGGCAGGAATGGGGTACTGATTGTGGATGATAAGCCATGATCATATTGAATGGCAGTGCTGGCTTGAAGGGCCAAAGGGCCTACTCCTGCACCTATTGTCTAAATATGATGCCAATTTGAATCAATCTTATCTGCCTGTTACATGATCCATATCCCTCTATTCCCTACACTCCCATGTGTCTATCTAAAAGCCTCTTAAATGACGTTATTGATTCTGCCTTCAAAATCACCACTGGCATTGCGTTCCAGGCACCCACCACTCTTTGTGTAAAAAACCTGCCCCCACGCATCTCCATTAAGCTTTTCCTCTCTCACCTTATAGCTGTGCCCTCTAATGTTGGACATTTCCATCCTGGGAGAAAGGGTCTGACCGTCTACCCTATCCATGCCTCTCATAATTTTAGAAACTTCTATCAAGTCTCTCCTCAACCTCTGACATTCCAGGGAAAACATTAAAAGTCTATCCGACCTCTCCCTCTACCCGAAACCCTCTAATTCAGGCAGCATTGTAGTAAACCACCTCCCCACCTAAAGATATTGTTTATGAAACAGTAATTAGGAAAGTTTGATTTGAGGAAAGACAAGAAGGACATGATCTGAGGAAGGACAAGAAGGATGTGGAGGCTTTGGAGAGGGTGCAGAAAACATTTTGACTTAATTGCACACATATTGGAAATTAGGCGTGAAGCATTAAAAAGTGCTAGTGGTTTGGGCAACATCTGGAGAGGGAAATGGACAGATGTAGTTTCGGCTCAGGATCTTTCTTCACATTCCATTCACAGATGCTGCCTTACATGTTAAGTTCCTCCAGCACTTGTGGTTTCCTCAAGGTGCCAGAAACCACAGTTTAGTTTTAGTTTTAAGGATTTGGCAATGTCCTCAATGGGGTGGAGGTGGAGTTGAACACTAGTTTTCTGTGTGATGATTGGTGGAAAGATACATCATGGAAACAGGCCCTTCAGTCCACTGAGTCCACACCAACCATCTATCACCCTTTCACATTAGTTTTATGTTATCTCAATTTCGAATCTACTCCCAATGCACTAGGAGTAATTTCCAGAGGCCAATTAGGGGTGGTACAGATATTAGTAGTAAGCACAAGGTAGTGATTGTGGGAGATTTCAATTTTCCGCACATAGACTGGGAAACACATTCTGTAAATGGGCTGGATGGGTTGGAGTTTGTAAAATGTGTGCAGGATAGTTTTTTGCAGCAATACATAGACGTACCTACTAGAGCAGGGGCGGTGCTGGACCTCCTGTTAGGAAATGAGATGGGTCAGGTGGCAGAGGTATGCGTTGGGGAACAGTTCGAGTCCAGTGATCACAATACCATTAGTTTCAATATAATTATGGAGAGGGTCAGAACTGGACCTAGGGTTGAGATTTTTGATTGGAGAAAGGCTAACTTTGAGGAGATGCGAAAGGATTTAAAAGGAATGAATTGGGACATTTTGTTTTATGGGAAAGATGTGGAAGAGAAATGGAGGACATTTAAAGGTGAAATTTTAAGAGTACAGAATCTTTATGTCCCTGTTCGGTTGAAAGGAAATAGTAAAAATTGGAAAGAGCCATGGTTTTCAAGGGAAATTGGACACGGTTCAGAAAAAGAGAGAGATCTGCAATAATTATAGGCAGCATGGAGTAAATGAGGTGCTTGAGGAGTATAAAGAATGTAAAGAGAATCTTAAGAAAGAAATTAGAAAAGCTAAAAGAAGATATGAGGTTGCTTTGGCAAGTAAGGTGAAAGTAAATCCAAAGGGTTTCTACAGCTATATTAATAGCAAAAGGATAACGAGGGATAAAATTGGTCCATTAGAGAGTCAGAGTGGACAGCTATCTGCAGAGCCAAAAGAGATGGGGGAGATATTGAACAATTTATTTTCTTCGGTATTCACCAAGGAGAAGGATATTGCATTATGTGAGGTGAGGGAAACAGGTAGAGTAGCTATGGAAACTATGAGATTCAAAGAAGAGGAAGTACTGACACTTTTGAGAAATATAAAAGTGGATAAGTCTCCAGGTCTGGACAGGATATTCCCTAGGACATTGAGGGAAGTTAGTGTAGAAATAGCAGGGGCTATGACAGAAATATTTCAAATGTCATTAGAAATGGGAATAGTGCCGGAGGATTGGCGTACTGCGCATGTTGTTCCATTGTTTAAAAAGGGTTCTAAGAGTAAACCTAACAATTATAGACCTGTTAGTTTGACGTCAGTGGTGGGCAAATTAATGGAAAGGATACTTAGAGATAATATATATAAGCATCTGGATAAACAGGGTCTGATTAGGAACAGTCAACATGGATTTGTGCCTGGAAGGTCATGTTTGACTAATCTTCTTGAATTTTTTGAAGAGGTTACTCTGGAAATTGATGAGGGTAAAGCAGTGGATGTTGTATATATGGACTTCAGTAAGGCCTTTGACAAGGTTCCTCATGGAAGGTTGGTTAAGAAGGTTCAATTGTTGGGGATTAATGGTGGAGTAGCAAGATGGATTCAACAGTGGCTGAATGGGAGATGCCAGAGAGTAATGGTGGATGGCTGTTTGTCAGGTTGGAGGCCAGTGACTAGTGGGGTGCCACAGAGATCTGTGTTGGGTCCACTGTTGTTTGTCATGTACATCAATGATCTGGATGATGGTGTGGTAAATTGGATTAGTAAGTATGCAGATGATACTAAGATAGGTGGTGTTGTGGATAATGAAGTAGATTTTCAAAGTCTACAGAGAGATTTATGCCAGTTGGAAGAGTGGGCTGAAAGATGGCAGATGGAGTTTAATGCTGATAAGTGTGAGGTGCTACATGTTGGCAGGACAAATCAAAATAGGACGTACATGGTAAATGGTAGGGAATTGAAGAATGCAGTTAAACAGAGGGATCTGGGAATAACTGTGCACAGTTCCCTGAAGGTGGAATCTCATGTAGATAGGGTGGTAAAGAAAGCTTTTAGTGTGCTGGCCTTTATATATCAGAGCATTGAGTATAGAAGTTGGGATGTAATGTTAAAATTGTACAAGGCATTGGTGAGGCCAATTCTGGAGTATGGTGTACAATTTTGGTCGCCTAATTATAGGAAGGATGTCAACAAAATAGAGAGAGTACAGAGGAGATTTACTAGAATGTTGCCTGGGTTTCAGCAACTAAGTTACAGAGAAAGGTTGAACAAGTTAGGTCTTAATTCTTTGGAGCGCAGAAGGTTAAGGGGGGACTTGATAGAGGTCTTTAAAATGATGAGAGGGATAGACAGAGTTGACGTGGATAAGCTTTTCCCACTGAGAGTAGGGAAGATTCAAACAAGAGGACATGACGAGAATTAAGGGACAGAAGTTTAGGGGTAACATGAGGGGGAACTTCTTTACTCAGAGAGTGGTAGCTGTGTGGAATGAGCTTCCAGTGAAGGTGGTGGAGGCAGGTTCGATTTCATCATTTAAAAATAAATTGGATAGTTATATGGACGGGAAAGGAATGGAGGGTTATGGTCTGAGTGCAGGTAGATGGGACTAGGGGAGAATACGTGTTTGGCACGGACTAGAAGGGCCGAGATGGCCTGTTTCCGTGCTGTAATTGTTATATGGTTATATGGTTATATAGTGGTACAATCTGAGAGGTTTGTAGGTTATTTGGCTTTGGTAAAATTGTAAATTGTAAATTGTCCCTAGTGTGTCGGATAGTGCTAGTGTATGGGGTCGGCGCGGACTCTTGGGCCGAAGGGCCTGTTTCTGCTCTGTACCGCTGAAGTCTAAAGTAAATTAACCTACGTTTTGGGTATTTTTAAAACCTGTTTTGAAATTGTGTCTCCAAATTGGAAGGCAATCCTGGTGCACCATTATCTTCAGATAGTGGACATTAACTAGGCTATCTACTGCCCAGGAAAAAGCTTATCTTCTTCTGTAGATAATATCTTTCCAGTCCTTCTCTGAGTGTTGGTGGTTGACATAACATAAGGCGTGTGAGCAGAATTAGGCCTTTCATCTCCTGAACCATTCAACAAGATCATGGCTGATCATCTACTGCGACAACATTTCCTTGCACTATCCCAGTATGCATTAATTGCTCCAATATCCAGAAATCTATCAACCTCTGCTTGAATGCAATCGATCACTGTGTCTCCACAGACTTCATGATAGTGATATTGATATTCATTCTTTTAACTGTGGAGATTATTCTGCTCCAGCCTTTTGACTTTGGATGTTAGAGATACAGTGCTGCTACAGGCCATTCAGCCCACCTGGTTCCCTCCAACCAGAGATCACCCTGTACACTTGTGCGATCCAACACACTAGGGACCATTTACATCTTTGTTTACCGAGGCCAATTCATCTATAAACCTGTAAGTTTTTGGAGCATGGGAGGAAACTGGAGCATCTTGAGAAAACCCACGTGGTCATAGGGAGAACGTACAAATTCTGTACAGTCAGCGCTTGTAGTCAAAATCAAAAACGGGTCTCTGGCGCTGTAAGGCAGAAACTCCACCGTTGCCCCACCGCGCCATCCAATTTGGTTTGAGATACAGCGTGGAATCAGGCCCTGCAGCCCACCAGTGTTGCCCATCGATTTCCCATTCACACTAGTTCTATGTTATACTACTTTCGCATCCACTCTACACACTCTGTGGAAATTTACAAAGGCCCAATTAACCCACAAGCTTACGCGCCTTTGGGAGGAAACCGGAGCACCCAGAGGAAACCCACATGGTCACAGGGAGAACATGCAAACTCCACACAGGCAGCACTTGAGGTTGGGATTGAATCTGGGTCTCTGGTGCTGTAAGGCAGCACAAGGCACAAGGTAATACCTGTGCAATACTGATCCAGGCTTTGAGCTATAAATGAGTGTCTTGTCGATGCTGGGATATAAGATTTGCTGCTGCTTTTTGTGTCTTTTTCTTATTATCCCAAGGCAACGCCATGAGTGGGTAAGGTTTACACTCTGTCTGAGGAAATTAATTTCACTTTAGCAATACACAAAGTAATATCTGACTTTAGATTGGTATTGCATTCATTAATGGGAATATTTTTGTTCATTTGAGTTGCAAGTGAAATTATCCGTTGTCAGAATGTTCCTATTAAGCTGAACCCATTGTGCTGCCTTTATGACACTGAAATTTAATTAGCACCTAAGGAACATTTCCTCAATGAAGCAATGTCCCTTTGCACCTCACACTCATTAAGTGTCATCTGCTGTATTCAGGTCACAAAACACCAGTGCAACTATTTCTCTTCACCCTATCATGCTCCCAAAGGGCAGAGTTAAAGTTATATTAACAATGGTGCATGCACATTCATTGGCTAATTTCACTTTCCCTGCCTCGTCTTTGCTTCTTATTACTGAGGTGCCGTGATTGGGTTTAATTTAGAGATACAGCATGAAAACTGGCCCTTTGGCCCACCGAGACCACGCTGACCATCGATCACCCGTTCACACTAGTTCCATGTTACCCCACTTTCTCATCCACTCCCTACGCACTGGGACCAATTTTACAGGGGACAATTAATCTGCCAACTTGCACATGTATAGGAGGTGGAAGGAAAACGTAGCACCCAGCGTAAACCCAGGGAGAACGTGTAAACTCCACACAGACAGCACCTGAGGTCAGCATCGAACCCTGGACTCAAATGCTGTGAGGCAGCAGCTCTACCAGCTGTGCTGCTCTGTCACCCAGTATTAAGAGTCAAGAGTATTGAACTATAATCTTATGCTTGTGTTGGTGTGTGCGAGATGATTTTCTTATACCTTGGTGTGTTGCCGTCAATACATAATGCACAAGAACATGCAGTATCTGAAAGGAAATGAACCCTTACATTGACTGATGGAGATCTTCTCTGATGTCAGGTCAGCAACTGAACAGAAGCTGTGCCCTACCGTAAAATAAATTAAATTCTGCAGATCTGTTTGACAAATACCAGCTGGAATTTGAAATCCCAATGATAGATAAGAGGAAGGAACAATCAGATGACGTATTACAAAAAGACATGCAGACAATGCAGCTAAAATCTTCAAGTCGACTCAGCATGAGGGCATTGGGGGTGTGTTATGCCAACTTTCAAATTCCTTCCAGGAGATCGCAAGGCACTTTGCAGCCTAGGGTGTCCTGTTGTAGTTATGGCTCATAAACAGCCACTTTGCACACAGCAAGCTCAAATACACAATAAGGCAAACTCCCCGATATTGACTGAAGAAAGAATATTGACCAGAGTAGTTTAGTTTCAAGATACAGCATAGAAACATGCCCACTGAGTCCACACTGGCCAATGATCGATCCAACACCTAAGGACTATTTTACAGAAGGCAATTCACCCCCAAACCTGTATGTCTTTACAGTGTGGGACGAAACCGGAGCACCTGGACAAAACCCACGTAGTCATAGTGAGAACATACAAACTCTGTATAGACAGCAGCCGTAGTCACGATCGAACCCGGGTCTCTGGCGCTGTATAGGAAGCAACTCTACAACTGTGCCACCGTATTGCCCTAAAATGTATGGTCCTCTCACAGTTTATTTTTACATCTGCAGATTTTGGGAAACTATTTAGTTCAAGGGTGAATGAGAGAGGTGAACGCACCCTGATAGAGCAATAATGTTGGCATCCACTGAAGGATTAAACAAAAACAGCTGGTAACACAAAAGAGAGGAGAAAAAAACACACACTAGGTACCATGGTATGATCTTCATTGACTGGGTTATGAAAAAAATTAACTAATATTTATTTTGTAAATTTTAATGACCACAGTGTGTCTCAATGCACTAAACAGCAATTATTTACTTTTGAAGTGAAGTAACTGTAATTTAATTGTAATTTACAAATTACGACAGCAATATCATTAATAGCTTGTAGTAACAATAAACTGAAAATGCTGGTTTATTCCAAAGATAAACACAAAGTGCTGGAGTAACTCAACGGGCCAGGCAGCATCTGTGGAGAAAAAAGATGCGTGATGTTTCGGGTTGAGACCCTTCTTCAGACTGAAAGTAGGGGGTGGTTGGGTGGGGGTAGGGGTAGGGTGTAGAGCTGGAGGTGAGAAACGACCAGGAACAATCCCAGTCAGAACCAGCTCTGAATGGCGTCTTCCCAGCTACCATCAACATTGCACAACACTACCATAGAAACATAGAAACATAGAAAATAGGTGCAGGAGTATGCCATTCGGCCCTTCGAGCCTGCACCGCCATTCAATATGATCATAGCTGATCATCCAACTCAGTATCCTGTCCCTGCCTTCTCTCCATACCTCCTGATCCCTTTAGCCACGAGGGCCACATCTAACTCCCTCTTAAATATAGCCAATGAACTGGCCTCAACAACCTTCTGTGGCAGAGAATTCCACAGATTCACCACTCTCTGTGTAAAAAATGATTTTCTCATCTCGGTCCTGAAAGACTTCCCTCTTATCCTTAAACTGTGACCCCTAGTTCTGGACTTCACCAACATCGGGAATAATCTTCCTGCATCTAGCCTGTCCAACCCCTTAAGAATTTTGTAAGTTTCTATAAAATCCCCCCTCAATCTTCTAAATTCTAGCGTGTGATATGAACCCTCAAATATGAACCACTATGGGGTGCATTTTGGTTGTATTGTGGACTTTGATGTTATTTTTTCCACAAATTATGGTTAATTTATTGCATTTTTTATTGTTATATTTATCTGTGTGTTATGCCGCTGCAAGTGATAATCTGATTGTCATAATATGACATTTAATTACTCCAGACACTTGAAGGTCTCACAATCAGAGATGTGGTACTGAGCAGTAAAGAACAATATGGAATATATGGTACAAATTCTGAAAGGTGTGCCACGGGGGGCCTGCATATTTTTGCATTTAATCATTCAGAGTGGCAGGGAATGTTAAGCGAGAGATTACTAAAATATGCGATTCATGAATTTATTAATAGGGGCACAGAATTTTGTTTAAAACCAGTTCGGTTTTTACCAAAGACTGAGCACAATGTTTTGTACATGTACAGGGCATGTTAGGATACATTACCCTAAACCAGTCACCTAACTCTAGGAAGCAAGGAAAGGGTACAGAAGGGTTTCCACGGACATAGAACAGTACAGCGGAGGAACGGGCCCTTTGGCCCACATAGTTTGTGCCGAACATGATGCGGTAGAGGTACTGCCAGCCTCACTACGCCAGGGACTCGGATTTGATCCTGACTACAGGCGCTGTCTGTATGGAGTTTGCAAGTTCTCCCTGTGATCGTGTGGGTTTTCTCTGGGTGCTTTGGTTTCTTCCCACATTCCATAGACATGCAGCTTTGCAGGTTATTTGTTCTCTGTAAATTGTCCCTAGTGTGTAGGATAGAACTAGTGTATGGGTTATCATGGATGGCATGGATTCAGTGGGCCGAAGGGTCTTTTTACTCTGGCTTCACAATTCACAATCTTCTATCCTTATCTCACAGTTTTTGTCCTTTCGTCTCTGGCCTTTGTCCAACTACCTGCAAATTACAAACCATTCTCACCTGTATCCACCAGGCTTTGTCCTGCCCCACCTCTCTTCCAGCTTTCTCCCCCACTACCCAAAACCCCCATCTGCCCCCATCCCCCACATCCACCACAGTCCATCCGAAGAAAGGCTCTGACCCAAAAGATTACCGTGTAATATTCCCCAGAACTGGACTAGATTAGACTGGACTGGATATTCTCTAGACTACCATTTCCATCCATAAACTAGGGTACCATTCAGGGTCTGATTCATCCCTACCCCTTTGCGGATATTGGACATTGGCCAATGGAACTGATGCTCTATAATGCTGAGAACTACACTCTGCACTCTATAGCTTCCCCTTCGCTCTACCTATTGCACTTGAGTTTGGCTTGATGGTATGGTATGTCTGATCTGCGTTTGGGTAGCAAGCAAAACAAAGCTTTTCACTGTGACTTCTCCAGAGATGCTGCCAGACCCGTTGGGTTACACCAGCACTTTGTGGCTTATTTGGTAAACCAGCATCTGCAGTTCCATGTATCTCATGGTGCACCTTTCCTGGCTTTCATAAAGATGCTATTGCAGACGTGGAATAATTAATTACTCATTCTTTTGGAATCTAAATGTAGTTCTACCATGGCAGGCAGCCCAGTTGCTGAGCAGTGTGTTTAAGCACACTACTGGGCTTGGATTCGGTGCGTAGCTTTGCCCTTGGTTTGTCCGCCACTCATCCTTACTTGTCTTACTTGGTTAACTTCTGCCAAATCCACAGCTGGTCTCATTGGACTGAGTGCCCTTCATGCTAGTGCTGGCACAATACCATCTCTCCAAACTCCTGGAGAACAGTTACATTCCAGCAGTGTGTAATTAGACCACATACAGAGTGCTATACACAAAATTGGGCTCCTGATTTAAGGAGGGATGCTACTGCATTAGAAGCAGGTTTGGAAAAGGTTAGCGGGATTAATACCTGGATTGACTTTAGGCTTTAGAGATACAACGAGAAAACAGGCTCTACAGCCCACCGAGTCCGAGCCAACCGGCAATCATCCCGTACACTAGCTCTACTCTAGGGACAATTTACAATTTTACTGAACCAATTAGCCTACAAATTTGCACCTCTTAGGAGTGTGGAAGGAAACTGAAGCATCCAGAGAAAGCCTACAGTGTCACAGAGAGAATGTAGTACAAACTCCGTACAGTCAGCAATCTTAGTCAGTGTTGAACCCGGGTCTCTGACACAGTAAAGGGCCTGTCCCACGAGCATGCGACTCCATGCGGCAAGCGCGACCTAATGTGGTCGCTTGAGCCGTATGGCTCGCGGGGCGGGTCCCACTTCGATCGCCGGAACCGTATGGAGTTGTGCGGAGCTGGTCCCGACATCGCGCAGGGCTCTGAAAAACTGAACGTGTTCAAAAATTCCGCGCGGCAACTTCCTGCCAGCCCACAGCCGCCTCGGTGCCGTACGTCACGCGCGAACTTCCCGCGGACTTCGCTTGGACTTCCTGTCACTCTCTCGACCTCCGCGCAGCCCTCGCTTCTGGTTTGGGCGCGCTTGCCGCATGCAGTCGCATGCTCGTGGGACAGACCCTTAAGGCAGCAACTCTGCCGCTGCGCCACCGTGCCGATTCGTGAATTAAATATATATTAGAACCCAAGGGATCTTTGAAAAGGTGGATATTAACAAGATGCTTCCTATTTTGGGAGGATCTAGAAACCTCTCACCCCTCACTAACTCAGCCCCTCTCGCTCCAAACCGCATTCGTCTCAAAGGGTGGGAGCTGTAATATTTAACAAATGCCTCTGGAAATTCTGAAACAACGCTGCAACCGCTGTGCTTTTGTGATTGCTGGCAAACATTGGGCTTCAGGTAGCTGGGGAGAGTTGCTGAGTAGGTGTGAAGGATTAACTTTCAATAAAATGTTTGAAAGCTGTTATTTAACTGTCTAATCTTTTAACAGTTTACCAAACATTCTCCTTTGTTGATTTGATTTCCATAAAATCCCTGCTGTAGTAATATATTCATTAACTACTCAATCTGTAGTTTGATGAATGCATTGTGACAAAGGCAGACAACCTTTAAAATGTTAACATCTTTAAACATTCTCCCTTTCACCTTAAAGCTACGTCCTCAAGTCTTTGACAAATCAAGTTCAAGTTCACGTTTGCGTTTATTGTCACTTAACCAATTAAGGTACAGTGAAATTTGAGTTACCATACAGCCATACTATGTGAAAAGCAGCAATACACACAGCCACATAAAATAACATTTAACATAAACATCCACCACAGGGGAATCAACATTCCTCACTGTGATGGAAAGCAATAAAGTTCAGTTATCTTCCTCCTTTGTTCACCCATGGTCGGAGCGCTCCACAGTCGCCGCTGCCAACGGTCCGATGTTCAAGCCCTCACCTCGGGATGATCAAAACTCCGGTGTCAGGACAGATCGGAACACTCCGTGGCATGGAGCTCCTGAGTCAGCCTCCTCTAATTGGAGACCGCGGGCTTCACGGTGTTAAAGTCCACAGGCCCCGCAGTCGGGGCACTTTCGCTGGCGATCCTCAGTAAAGGATCGCCCGCTCCGCGATGTTAAAGTCCGCGCAGCGCCGCGCCCGTGGCTTGAAGCTCCGGGCCGGTCTCCAGGAAAGGCGCACCACTCCATGTTGTTAGTCCGCAGGGGAGACGGAGAAACGTATCTCCATCGCGTCTCCGTCGAGGTAAGTGGCTGAAATAAGTTTACCCCCACATAAAACATACCAAGAAACATTGAAACATACATTTAAAAAAAACGTAAAACAATAAAAACAGAGAAGGGACTAGACAGACTGTTGGCGAAACGACCATTACGGGCGCCACCCGGTGGTCCCCCCTGGCATGAAGGTTCTGAATGTCTACCCTGTCAATGCTTCTGATAAATTGATAGAGCGGCACTGTGGTGCAAGTAGTAGAGCTGCTGCCTTACAGCGCCGGAGACGGGCTGGATTCTGACCTTGGGTATGCATTTTCACACTTCTGTACCTCTTGCTTGATGGGAGTGGGGAGAAGAGGTAGTGAGACTGGTCCTTGATCATATTGGTGAGGAGGTTAGCTAAAATTGGAGGATTCAATGTTCAACTTCGAGGGCAATGGATCAAGTACGGTTAAAATGAAAAGATGTCCATTGGTCAGTATAGACAAGTTGGGCTGAATGGCCTATTTCCATGCTGTATGATTCTATGATTGAATGATTTTATGCATTAGGATTATTGGGTCATTATCAAATTGCTGTTTTAACCTATTATATATTTATGACCCTGAGTTATGCATTTTTGAGCAAGAGTAATCATTCTCCCTGCAGTATACCTATACAACTTATTTATAATTTTAAAAGTTTTCATCAGATTGCTTTATTAAAGAATAAATCTTAGCTGGTTCAATCTTTGCTGAGAGCTGAAATCTCTCAGTTTTATCACTATATATTTTCTATTTTTATCCCATTTCCTTTTCATGGCATAGAAACCAGAATTCTGCACTGTGCACTTGGTACAAAAGATCCAGAGTCTTATAAAAGTTTCACAACGATATCACTGCTTTTGAATTCCGTCAGCTTCTAAATAAATATCAGTGTAACTTTTAATTGCTTTCCTGACAGATTTTAAAAATTAGCGAAACAGGAATAAGAAGTGAAGTCAAGCAAAACTTTATACTCCAGCTGAATCTGGTGCTGTCTTTATGGAGTTTGTCTGTTCTCCCCATGACCTGCGTGGGTTTTCTCTGGGTGCTCCGGTTTCCTCCCTCACTCCAAAGGTGTACAGGTTTGGAGGTTAATTGGCTTTAGTAAAATTGTAAATTGTCCCTAGTGTGTAGGATAGTGCCAGAGTATGGGGTGATCGCTGGTTGGCGCGGAGTCGGGTGGACCAAAAGGCCTGTTTCCATACTGTATCTCTAAACTAAACTAAACTAGACAGGTTTAGAGGGATATGGGCCAAACGCAGGCAGGTGGGACTGGTGCAGATGGGACATGTTGGTCAGTGTGGGCAACTTGAGTCGAAGTACCTGTTTCCATGCTGCATGACTATGACTATGACTCTAATTCATAGCATCAGTGGACCAACCAGCCTCTTGATCCTTTACTTCTTCACAGTCATTTACTATCTAGTTCAAATCCATGCTTTATATTCTCTGACCTTGGACAAATTGGTTGTGATTTAGTTTAGTTTAATTTAGTTTAGAGATACTGCATGGAACCAGGCCCTTCAACCCACTGAGTCTGCACCCACCATTGATTACCCGATCCAGACCATGGATGCAGTCTGTATGTACTTTGTACGTTCTCCCTGTGACTGGTTTTCTCCGGGCACTCCGGTTTCCTACCACATCCCAAAGACATGAAGGTTAAATGGCTTCTGTAAATTGTCCCTGTTGTGTAGGATGCTGGGTAACATAAAATTAGTGTAAGGGTGATCAGTGGGCTGAAGGGCCTGTTTCTATGCTGTATCTCTAGAACTAAAACTAACTACTGCAGATGCTTGTTTAAATGGCACATAACTGACAATATTATCAATTTAAAAATGTAAGACTGTAATGATGTAAATAAGTTATGTACCTATCTCCAATAAAAAAATATTTTCACAAAAAAAAAAAAAAAATGGCACAAAGAGCTGGAGTAACTCAGTGGGCCAGACAGCATCTCTGGTGAACATGGATAGATGGCATTTTGGGCGAAGATTCTTCTTTATTCTTTATTATTGGTGTAAATGGTGGATCACCATCCAAAACTTGTTTAAGGACCTGACCGCCTAATTTAATTTATGCATTTTATTTTGTAACTGTTAGCAATCTTTTTGTAATATAATTTTTTTTAAATTTTAATTGAAAATCTAGTCTTTTGCTTTTTAGAGGTGCTGGTGCAATGTACCATCACAAAATAAACGCTGGTTGTTGTAATAATGCTCCAATAATCTGGCATCTGATTATTCGGAAATAATTAGGGGCATAGGGGATAGAGAATTACCGAAAAGGAAAGACACAAACTGTTTGACAAATTCAGGTAGAATGTTTGGAGAAGATAGACAGGTGATGTTTTAGGTCGGGACCTATCTTAGGACTGAAACATCACCTATCCTTGTTCTGCAGAGATGTCGCCCGACCTGCTGAGTTACTCCAGCATTTATGTCCTTTTTAGTAAACCAGCATCTGCAGTTCCTTGTGTCTAGACCATTACTCAAGAGCCAAGACAAGAGCTAATAGTGCCTTATTGTCATATGACCCAAAATGGAACAATGAAATCATTACTTTTAACAACATACTGCACTTCTGAGCATACATACAAGCTTTGCTGAGATGAATTATATTTTTTCTGATCTTAAACTTTGTTCTGTTCTTGCATTCCTCTAGGAACTTCTGTCCTGGGGATAACAGCTACAGATGCTGATGACCCTGTGTATGGAAACAGCGCAAAACTGGTCTACAGCATCCTGGAAGGGCAACCGTACTTTTCTATTGAGCCACACACTGGTAGGTGACTGTAACCAAGTCTACGGTTCACTGTCTCTGGGTTCCTTCCGCATCTGAGGTATTATAAGTTCATAAGTTATTGGAGCAGAATTAGGCCATTTGGCCCATCATGTCGGCTCCACCATTCAGTCATAGTTGATCTAATTTTCCCTTTCAACCCCATTCTCCTGCCTTCTCCCCATAACACCAGGTGCCCATAATAATCAAAAATAATGAAGTCAATCTTTGCCTTAGAAATATCCATTGACTTCACCTCTGCTGCCTTCTGTGGCAATGAATTCCACAGATTCACCACCCACTGACTAAATACATTCTTCCTAATTTCCTTTCTAAATGTACGTTATTTTATTCTATGGCTGTGTCCTCTGAACAGCCACAGAATAAAATAACAGCGCAGACATGAAGTGGTCAAGATGAGACTTTTAGTTATATAGATGATTTATATTTTAGTGTGTTTTAGTGTCTGAGTTTATGTGCCTGTGATGCTGCTGCAAGCAACATTTTCATTTGACCTGTACTTCACCGTGCTTTAGCATATGGAAACAAACATGACTTGAATTAACTTGACTTACCCATGTCTCTACCAGCTTTCTCCTCCCTACTATCAGTATGAAAAAGGGGCCAGACCCAAAATGTCACCTATTCATGTGGTCCAGAAATGCCGACTGCTGCGTTACTCCAGCTGTTTGTGTTTTTGTTTGTAAACCAGCATTTGCAGTTCCTTATGTGTCCATTGATTTGACTTGACTTAGGGTGGACATCCCCAGACAGGAGGCAGGCACTGATACCAGACCTGTACATACAAGTTCTGGAACATGTACTGCGTGCGGAAAATCTTATTTCTTCTTAACTTTCTCTGTTTCTTAATGGCTAGTCAACAATAATCCTTTAAAAAGTGACCAATTTTGCACAGTTTCTAATTGACAATACTAGCTAAAATGAATGAATGAATGAATGAATGAATGAATGAATAAGTTTATTGGCCAAGTATTCACATACAAGGAATTTGCCTTGGTGCTCCACCTGCAAGTGACAACATGACATACAGTGACAGTTAGGAATGACACATAAAACATTAGACATTCATAATAAAACAATATTGATTAAACATGTGAATTAAATAAAATACCAGAGCAAAAGGAGCTACAGATTTTTGGTTATTGAGTAGAGCTACTACTCATGGAAAAAAAGCTGTTTTTATGTCTGGCTGTGGCAGCTACAACAGTCCGGAGTTGCCTTCCAGAGGGAAGTGATTCAAAGAGTTTGTGGCCAGGGTAAGAGGGGTCAGAGATGACCTTACCCGCTCACTTCCTGACCCTTGCAGTGTACAGTTCGTCAATGGAGGGAAGGTTGCAGCCATTAACCTTCTCAGCTGATCGGACGATTCGCTGCAGCCTCCGGATTGGTGGCTGAGCCAAACCAGACCATGATGGAGAAGGTGAGGACAGACTCTACGATGGCCGTATAGAATTGGACCACCATTGCCTGTGGCAGATTGTGCTTCCTCAGCTGCCGCAGGAAGTACATCCTCTGTTGTGCCTTTTTGATTGTCATTCTCATTTGGTTTTGCTTAGTTGGGCCACTTTGTAGAAATGCTGAGGAGATTAAGCTGCTGGATTTCCTGTGTCCGTACATACACCATCTTCACTCACTGTCTGTGAACTCTACTGCCCTAAACTTACCTTTGCTGGATGTGAATGTCCGATCTTGCTAGCCAATGTTCTCTTGGACCTAAGCATTGTAGTTCCAAGAGAGTGCAGAGTTTCAGACACCATATAGGAGAGTTGTAGGGGACCCCAATGTGATTTGGACAGGTTGAGTCTAATCAAGTCAAAATCATTGTTATACCCTCAAGTATGGTAAGTTGCAGGCGAAGTGTCATAAAACAGGCCCTTCGGCCCAACTTGTTCAAGCTGATCAAGATGCCCCATCTAAGTTAGTTCCATATCTCTCTACAGATTTCCTAACTATGTACTTGTCCAAGTGTCTTTTAAATGTTGTTATAGTGTCTGCCCCAACTAGCTCCTCTGGCAGCTCATTCCATATAAGCACCACCCTCTTAGTGAAAAAGTTGCCCATCAGATTCGTATTAAGTCTATCCCCCTTACCTCATCATATGTCTTCTTGTTTTTGATTCCCCTCGCTCAGTAAAAACTCTGTGCATTCACCCTATCTATTCCTCTCACGATTTTATACACCTCTTAAGATCACCCCTCAGTCGCCTGCTCTCCAAGGAATAAAGTCCTAGCCAGCCCAACCTCTCCCAACAGCTCAGCCCCTCAAGTCCTGGCAACATCCTCGTAAATCTTGGCTGCACCATTTCCAGCTTAATGACATCCTTCCTATAACAGGGTGACCAAAAACTGAATACAGTAGTCCAAGTACAATGAAAATCTGGCTTGCAGCTGAATCACTGTCAAATAGCCTCAGATAAACACATAAACAGATACATTCCACATAAATTATACATACATTCTCCAAGAATGTGAAACCAAAATAACAGTGCATAAAACAAGACATTAGTCCAAAAAACATTTAGAAAATAAGTCCATGGTAGTGCAAGAGGTGATCGGTATCTTTCACTGCTGAGGTAGGATTAGGGTTGTGCAGTGATTATGGTTTTAGGAATTGGTCAGGGTAGTTTGTTAATGGTTCACAGAAGCTAAGAAAACAATAATTGTGTGCATGTGGCGTAAACCTGTTGCTATTAGAAATAAATATGAATGTATTTTCAGATATTCATTTTTTTTCATTCCTCCGTTTGTTGGAATGAAACAACAGATTTCCCTGGTGGGTTTGCAGATTACACCTTTAGCTTGGAAAGCAACCCAGGGTCCCTGGGGTTAAAAGTAGCATATTGATGTCACACCTCTTCACGCAGTAAAGCATCTCCAAGCTCTTCTCATGCGTGTTATTAACCCAAGGCCTTGTAAGGGATTATGAGAATAGATGAAAAGATCGGCCAGAGAGTTTTATTTCATTTAGTAGATGTGATTTATAGATACAGTGTGGAAACAGGCCCTTTGGCCCTTTAGCCCACCAAGTCCGTGCTAACCAGCGAACACACCATGCACTAGCACTATCCTACTAGGGACAGTTTAGTATTTTGCTGAAGCCAATTAACCTACAAATCTATGTCTTTGGAGTGTGGGAGAAAACTGGAGCACCCGGAAAAATCCCACGCAGTCACAGGTAAAAGACCTCCTACGACTATGTCTACGACCTCCTACGACTATGTCTACGACCTCCTACGACTATGTCTATGACCTCCTGCGACTATGTCTACGACCTCCTACGACTATGTCTACGACCTCCTACGACTATGTCTATGACCTCCTGCGACTATGTCTACGACCTCCTACGACCATGTCTACGAACTCCTACGACCCCCCTCGACCTCAGTCTTCCACACCTAAGACCAACTACGACTAACTACGAGTGGAAATTATCACATGATAAAATGATGTCATGTTATCATTTTTTTTCTCGGGCCAATTACTGACTTACGACTACCTATGACTACCTACGACTATTTACGACTACCTACAACTACCATCACCACCTACTAAACTTTTCCCCTCTTACATTAAAGCTATACCATCTAGTATTTGGCATTTCCACCGTGGGAGAAAGGTTCTGGCTGTTTATCGCATCTATGCCTCTCATAAATTTATGTACTTCAATCAGGTGTCCCCTCAATTGACAAGCTATGCAACTGAGAAATGTCTGCCAGAGAAGACACAAAATAATGAAGCAACTCAGCGGGGCTGGCAGTATCTGTGGAAAAAAGAAATAGGTGACGTTTCAGGTCGAGACCCTTCTTCAGACTCAATCATCAATGTCTGCCAGGCGTGGATGACACAGTGGGGCAGTGGTAGATCTGCTGCCTCACAGTGCCAGAGACCTGGGTTTTCTTCGGGATCTCCGTTTTCGTCCAACTTTATAAAGACATACAGGTTTGCAGGTTCAATGGCTTCTGCAAATTGCCCCTATTGTGTAGGGAGTGGATGCAAAAGTGGGATAACATAAAACCAGTGTAGAGGTGATCAATGGTCGGCGTGGACTTGGTTGGCCAAAGGACCTGTTTCCACATTGGATCTGTAAACCAAACTAAGGAGAGGGATCATAAAGGATGGGCTAAGCTAACAGCCCCTGCAGTTTAATATCTGTAAGAACTATTAAAGGAGTTACATTAACACAGAAGAATCTACTTGCAAAGAATTCACGTTATTTGTGAAATAGGTTAAAACACATAAATTATTCAAGCATTTGACACTTTGGATTTGCATTTGGCTGTGTGTTTACATGGCCACATTTATACTGCGAGTAAACTGCTAGTTCAAACAGTTTATAAAGGAATCTATCAGCTGAATGACAGAGTAGGTTTCTGGCAAAATGCTGAGCTGCAATTCAAAGGATCAAAACTCAACTCTGTCTATTCTATGATACCAGGAACCGCAATAAAGGGGATGATAGATATTTGTGATATCTTCTATTTAAAGATTGGCAAGGTTAGAAGATGTCAGAAGGATAAAATAGATGGAGAAGAGTTTTAACAAGGAGGAATAAAAAGAGCTCAAAAGGTCATCTTGTTATTATGGTCGCTGTTATGTGTCACCGATCATGCTATGCCGATATTCATTGTAAGAATAGCAACCAATACACAATTTTGCTGTAGTATACAGCAATATATTTTAGAAGAGGTGAACAAGACCAAAATGTCAAACTAAGATTTGATGTAAGGACAATGAGGAAGGCTGTCAAAGGACACAGTAGAATATTGATCAGTTATCGATATGGCTAGAGAAATGGCAGATGGAGTTTAATCAGAGCAGCATGGCATTTCAGGGGGTCGAATGAAAAGGAAAAGTAGGCAGTTTATGCAGTTTTATTTTAGTTTTAGTTTTAACAATACGGAAGGAAACGGGCCCTTCAACCCACCAAGTCCACGCCAACCAACAATCACCCTGTACACTAATTCTATCCTACACACTAGGGGCAATTTACAGAAGCCAATTAACTTTCAAACCCGCACGTCTTTGGAATGTGGAAGGAAACCGGAGCACCCGGAGAAATCCCACAAGATCACGGGCAGAACGTGCAGACTCGTACAGATAGTTAATAGCATTAATGTACAGAGGTATCTTGGGGTTCTAGTCCAAACCTCCCTCAAAGTGGCAACACAAGCAGATAGAATGGTAAAAATGGTATGCTTGCTATCATAGGTCAGGGGATTTGAATACATGTGTCTGCTTTATAGGAGTTTAGTTAGGGCCCATTTGGAGTATTGTACACTGTTCTGGTCACCAGGAAGGATGTGGACAGTTTGGAGTTGGTGCAAAAGAGGCTTACCAATGATCACATTGTGTTGTGTTGGGCACACGCTTTGTGAACTGAAGGTCCTGTTCCTGTACTGTTCTATGTTCTATGGTTTATAAAGTAGCTCTATGGAGATGAAAAAAAATGATCTATCTTGATCACGGTGCATAGTCATAGAGTCAGAGTCAAAATCAGAATCAGAAGAATCAGAATAAATTTATTGGTGAAGTATGTATACATACAAGGAATTTGACGGTGCTTTGCTCTAACATGGTAAAGACACAATGTACAGCAGACAATTGAAAATACAACATTATAATTTAAACATGTGAAAATAAAGTACCAGAGTAAAAAGAGGCTCCAGACTTTTGGCTGTTGAGTAGAGCTACTGCTAGTGGTAAGAAGCTGCTTTTATGTCTGGCTGTGGTGGCTTTGATAGTACGGAGTCGCCTCCCAGAGGGAAGTGATTCAAAAAGTTTGTGGCCAGGGTGAGAGGGGTCAGAGATGATCTTACCCGCTCGCTTCCTGGCCTTCGCAGTGTACAGCTCATCAATGGGGGGAAGGTTGCAGCCAACAACTTTCTCGGCTGATCGGACGATGCGCTGCAGCCTCCGGATGTCATGCTTGGTGGCTGAGCCAATTAAGACCATGATAGAGAAGATAAGGACAGACTCTATGATGGTAGTGTAAAACTGGACCATCATTGCCTGTGGCAGGTTGTGTTTCCTCAGTTGCCGCAGGAAGTACATCCTCTGTTGGGCCTTTTTGACTGTGGAGTCGATGGTGGCCTCCCATTTGACGTCCAGGGAGATTATAGTTCCGAGGTCATAGAGTCATTCAGCATGGAAGCAGGCCATTCGATCCAAATTGCCCACGCCAACCAACATACTCCGTCTACACTAGTCCCATTTGCCTGCATTTTGCCCATATCCCTCAAAACCTGTCCAAATGTTTTTTTAAACCTTGCGATAGAATAGTAAGATTAAACGAGAACTTACCAGTTTGAAGTTTGATCTGTATTTTATGAGGAGTTACGATGAGGGATTACGTGAAGAACCCGCTCAGTGCACAGGCGCGGCATACTTCCAAGCAGCGGTGTGGAATCACAGATAGACACAGTTATTTTGAAGTAAACATAGTAAAGATAAGGAGACATCAATTTATTAGTTTGATCCATATAATGAGGGTGGGAGCGGAGGGCACGTAATCACTCATCGTAACTCCTCATAAAATACAGATCAAACTTCAAACTGGTAAGTTCTCGTTTAATCTTACTATTTTACTTCGGAGTCACGTGAGTGACTACGTGAAGATTTCAAAGCTCTGTGATTTCAAACCGTGTAATAGTTTCATTTCACTCACTGCCGAAGTTCTTGAGGGAGGAAGTGTTATCGTAATGAACCAATGAGTCTATTTGTAGAAAAACACAATGGTATTTTTTAAACAATAACAACAAAGAATTAAGTTGCTCCCCTGGGCTTAAATTAAATATTTGCAGTTCGTAAATCTTTACTGCAAATAAACCAGGTTTTGCCAATGGCTTATTATAAAATTTCTGAACGGTCTTTTCCCTTCCCACCATCCTGCTGTAGCCAGGATGTGGTCTATAGGCATGTCCATTCTTTAGCCGTCGACATGGATGCTGCCCTGGTGGAATAAAATTTGTACATGTTAGTGTTTATCCCAGCAGTTTCTAGCACCTGCTTGAGCCATCTCGCAATGGTTTGGCTCGTACCCCACCATAAGGTTTTTGTGACTGACCCACAAGGCTTTTCATCTCCCTCGAATATTCTGGTTGTGTCTATATAGGATAGTAGGTGGGTCATGGCACATAACCGTGGTTCTGGTGGGTAAGCCATGACTGGATTAGGTGTTCCTGGTCTGCTCTGTTTGACCAGTCGCTGGATAACGACAGATCTGGTCTGGAGCTGTGATCATGTTGTCCAGTCGCAATAGGTGTAGTGACTGGACCCTCTGAGCGGATACAAGTGCCATCAACATGAGCGTCTTTAGTGTAGCTTGCTCGAGGCCGGGGGATCTGGCTGGTGGCCATTCCCTGAGATATGTCAGGACCATACTGATATCCCAAATATGGGTATACCTGGGCTTAGGGCTTGATATTGTAAATGCCCTTCATCAGTTTTACCACCAGTGGATGGGATCCCATCGCCTGTTGTCCTGCCGCTGGTTTGAGATAAGCAGAAAGAGCACTCTGCGCTGTGTTGATGGCACTGTAGCTGATCCCTACATCGTGGTGTAGATGGCCAGGAACTCCAGTATGTTGGTGGCTGTAGCTGTTTCGTATGTTGTCCATGTTTCCTGGCAGTACTTCTCCCTTTTTTGATGCTGGTTAAGTACTGCCTCTGGTGGATGTTCGAAGGGATGCCGACATGGTGGTGATGGTTTGTTTGGACAATCCCAGTTCCAGGTAAGGTCTGTTCAAACTTGCAACCCAGGCGTTTAATTTTCTCATGGCATGGGTGTTTAGCTTACCTGGTAGGTAAGTAGCTGATAGCCAAATATGTCTTTCGACATACCATTGCCAAATCATGTTGACCAATTTGTCGCATGATAATGATTTTATGCCACCCATATGGTTAATATAAGCCATCACCGTAGTATTTATCAATTTGTAACCGAAAATGCAAGTGCTGCATATTAGATAAATATGCTTTTAAACCATAAAAGGCGCCCAACATCTCTAGATAGTTAATGCCCAGTGTAAGTAGTAATGATGACTCTAGTTTAGTCCATCTACCACTTGTGCTGGATATGGAGTTAGTCACTCCCCAGCCTTGAGCACTGGCATCTGTTTGAATAACTAAAGTAGGGTTAGTGATAAAGATAGGGCTGAAACTATGCCAAATGTTTTCTGCCCACCACTGTAGCTCTGATATTGCTTCAGTGGGTAAGTTCATGACACAATCATAGTGACCTGTATGTCGTTTTATTGCCCGTACCTTTGCTCTCTGTAAATTTTTTGATAGTGCAAAGGTCCGAATTGTGTAGCCGGAAATGCTGCTACCATTTCCCCAATTACTCTTGCTACTTGTCGAATAGTTGTTCGCTCGTTGACCATTAATTTGTTGCATGATTGTGCTAATTCAACCATTTTTGCCTTTGGCAAGGTAACAGTCATATGGACTGAGTTAATTGTGAAGCCCAGGTAGTCCATGATAGTGGATGGCTTCAACTTAGATTTATCTGGATGTAGGACGAACCCCAGAGTTTCGAGGAGCTGTTTTGTAGCTGATACTGCTGCCACAGCCAATTCCATCGTTTTCCCTACTATGAGAATATCCTCCAGATATGCCATGACAATATGTTTTTGTTTTCTTGGTATTGCTATGGCTGGGTTCAATATTTTGGTGAATAATCTTGGGCTGAAGTTCGCCCATAGGGCAATGCTTTGTACCATCCAGATAAATTTTAGGTATCTGCGATGATCCTTGTATATGGGTACTAGATAGTAAGCATCTTTAAGATAAATGCTTGCCATGAAGTGTCCTTTGAAATTCAGTTGTTTGGCAGTAACATATGTCTCCATTTTGAAATGTATATACTTAACAAATTTGTTTAGTGATGTTAAGTCAATGATGATGCGACAGACACCATCTTTTTTGGTTTTAGTGAATATATTCGATACAAATTCCAAAGGTTCATGTTTGGTCTTTTCGATGACCCCCTTTGTGATAAGTCTCACCAGTTCAGCTTGTCCCTCATGTTTCTTTTTGACGGAGGGAGAAATACCCTTTGGGGCCATTGTTGAACTGGCGGCGTTTTTTCTGACATGAATTGTATTTTATATCCTGTAATGTTTTTGAGTATATACTTGTCACTTGTGACCATACCCCATGCTTCTTTAAACAAGTGTAATCTCCCCCCTGTTAATAAAGCACCCTTATTCTCTATATGCTGGTAGGGACCAGACCCACCTACCTCCATGGTTATTGGCGATTCTGTTTCTTCATTTTCCTGAAGATTTTGTTCTGACATGCTGGCGATGTTGGGGGGAGGCGCATTTTCCAGGGGGTCCGCTGCGGGCCCTGATCTGAAAGATCTTTGGGGATAATGTGCGGACCCCAAGCGTTCACCAGTCCCATATTGCGGACGTCGACTGGTGGATGCCGTGGGGTGCTGCCGCTTGGGTATCGGAGGTCTTGGTTTGCTCGTCCCGGGGCCTGCCCTCATTAGGCCGAAGGTTTTTGATGCTTCCTGCATCTCCTTCAGTTTTTTATTGAAATCTTTCCCAAATAGCAGCGCGTCCGTCTCCGCAGCTGGGGCTTTACACAAGCCAGCAAATTTGGGATTGAGGGCAGGTCTTATGTTTCCCTCCGGAGATTGTTGATCTCAAATTGTGTGGTACACATTAATGCCAGCACATCCTGCTGGCAGGTATCCATCTCCGTGCTCTCCACGGAACGAGCAAAGGCTGTGATGGCTGACGTCAGGAGCCTTAGGATCCGCTGTAGCTTGAGTTCTTGGGTCTGGATGTGTGACCCACATGCCCCCAGATTTGGCTGTTGACACTTTTTACTTTGAGGGCCTCACCGTTTTCTGGTGCTGTGTTGTTTCAGCACCTCAGCGAGTACCTTTTCCAGTAATGGTTGATGCTGGCCGCCATTCTTGGTTCCAGCGGTGCTCCAGCCCGTGGGGTTGCTACAAGTGGTCCATCACACCCAACAGCTCTTCATGTTCCTGCACCCCTGGCATACTCCCGAATTCGTCCGCCTGCCCCTGTTCCAGACCAGCCCAGCCCTGGTCACCAATGCTAGCCTCCAGTAATGAGGGAGCAAAGGGCAGTGCATGAAGCACTGTGGAGGGGGTGCCTGACCTCCCTCCGCGAGAGCGCTCTTTCTGCGCATCTCGCTGGAGCTGCTCCAATTGCTGTTGGATGCAGCTCAGGCGGCTGTCTCTCCTCCATTTAGGTGGAGACATGTCCCCGTCCGACGAATCGGACGCCACCGGCCGGATGCCTGTTCGGATGGCTAGACATCCAGCCCGCAGTTCAGGCACTAGCGGGGCTGGGCTCGGCGCGGTGATGGGGATAGCGGGGCGACCGGTAATTGTTCCTACTGCCTGTTGCTGCCCCCCCTGCAATGGAACGCTCCTCCGCTGGAGTCGAGCGGGGGACAGGTTCTTCTGGAGCTTTTGTGCCTTGTAGTAGCGAGAGCGCCCCTCAAGCAGCGCGTCTCGCAGGCACTGCTCCGTGAGCCGCTCCAGCGGCTCAGGCGGCTCTCTCTCCCCCCGTGCGGGTGGAGAGACGTCCCGTCCGACATCGGGAAACACCTGCCGGATGCCTCTCGAGTGGCTATGCGTCCGGCCCGCTGCTTCAGGTACTAGCGGGCTGGCCTCGGCACGGTGTCGGGGAATTACGGAACACCGGGTAACGCTCCTACCGCCTGTTGCTGCCCCCATCCCCAACGGGAAAACGGGGGACAGTTTTGTTCCAGAGCCTTTTTCTCTGCCTGTAAAAAACACAAGCAGAAAAAGGCTCACCTGTAAAAGAAAACCCGACCTCAGGGTACTCACCTGACGGTCCGGTTCATCCTGTAACGGGACAGCCTAATTCCCGTGGCAGCCGCTGTTGCACTGCTGGCGTAATGCCGCGCCTGCGCACTGAGCGGGTTCTTCACGTAGTCACTCACGTGACTCCGAAGTAAAATCTGCCTTGCCTACCTCCTCAAGCAGCTCGTTGCATACATCTGCCACCCTTTGTGCAAAAAGTTGCCCCTCAGGTTCCTATTAAATCTTTCCCCCCTTACCTTAAACCTATGTCCTCTGGAGTATGGATGACAGTTCTGGTCAAAGTTTTCCCAGAGGATTAAATCCCTCATTGGAATACTATATGCAAACTAAGCTAATGCAACATTCTGTTGCAACGTAACACTTTAACCTAGAGGATACAGAGTGCTGCACTGTAGCACAGTTTTTTAAAATTGTTTATTTTTTATTTTACTCCAATAAAACAAGCCAGAACCCACCATGATAATACAATACAAACATATATCCATAATAAACTACTATCCAACTATGTTACAATCCTTATTGAGGATACATTCAACACCCTGCGGAGCCCAGTGGTCCCGGAACTCCCTCAGGGTGCCCTTGGACAGGGCGTATTCCCTTTCTAACCGCACCCGGGCACGGACGTAACCCCGGAAAGCACTGTAGCACAGTGGTAGAGCTGCTTTCTCACAGCGCCAGAGACACGGGTTTGATCCTGACTACGGGTGCTGCCTGTACGGTGTTTGTACATTCTCTCCATGACCTGCGTGAGTTTTTTTCTGAGTGCTCTGGTTTCACCACACATTCCAATGATGTACAGGTTTGTAGGTTAATTGGCTTTGGTAAAATTGTAAATTGTCCCTAGTGTGTCTAGGATAGTGTTAGTATGTGGGGATCACTGGTCAGCATGGACTCAGTAGGCCAAAGGGCCTGTTTCCACGCTGTACCTCTAAACTAAACTAAACGACACTAAACAAAACAGCGCAAGAGATCCAGGTTCGATCCTCGCTATGGGTGCTGTCTGTGTGGAGTTTGTACCCCCTCCCTGTGACCGCGTGGGTTTCCTCCCACATTCTTAGTGTATAAGATGTGAACAGGGTATAACATAGAACCAGTGATCGATGATCGGCGTGGACCCGGTGGGTTCACTCCCTGCATCACTGAACTCGTAACTCTGAAAGAGAGAATTCTGGCAATGTTGGATCAGGATGTAAGAAGCTGTATTTCAGAATTTCCATTGTTGAGATAAATTCACGTGACTCCAATTTTCTTACAGAAAGTACAGGAGATGTAAGTACAGGATATGCTGCTTTGGGGAACTCAGTGGCATAGATCACTGTCTTTTTACTTCAGATCTGGGTGCTTTTGTGATCTCTGGAGGCCCAGGAAGATTGTTATTTGGTTTAGTTTGCAAGTAAGCCAAAGATTAATGATACGGCGGTGTTGAGCATGGGATTTTGATGTGCTCAGGAACACTTTCAGATGTCTTGGCTAGATCCGAAATTGTAAACAGCAAGATTAAAAGAACTACATAGATACATTTAAATGGTAAAAACAAGTTTTGATAGTATAGATTTTTATTCCTTGGGCATACAGGCAGCATCCCATTGGGGCACCAGTGATACTAATTTCTACCCAGGTCGATTTTTAACGCATCTGATAAAATTTTGCGCTATGTTTTCTAATCATAATCATTACTTTGTCAATATTATAAATACCATTGTGGTTAACACAAAACAAAAAGCAGGAGGGGAATTAATGCTGGAGCATGAAGCATTGCGGCAGGAAAGATGTGTGGGGAGAGTTGTTGATTAAAGGAGGTTTAGTTGAGGCTTAGTATTCAATTAGTTGAGAGATACAGCATGTTTTAAGTTTAGGTTTATTATTTTCATGTGTAGGAATAGGAATAATAGGAATCTGAGGGGTAACCTTTTCACACAAAGTGTGGTGAGTGTATGGAACAAGCTGCCAGAGTATTATTGAGGCATAGACTATCCCAACATCTAAGAAATATTTAGGCAGATACATGGTTGGGACTAGTGTAGCTAGGACATGTTGGCCGGTGTGGACAAGTTGGGCCGAAGGACCTATTTCCACATTGGATCATTCTTTGACTTTATGACTCGACGTGTACTGAGGTCCAATAAAGAGAATTGGCTGCATGCTATCTAATCAGATCAGATAATTCTATACATGAATGCAATTAAGTCAAACTCAAGTACAATAGATAGAGCAATGTAGAAAGCCTACTGTCGGGATGCATCACAGCATCGTTTGAGAACAAAATCACAACAAATTGCAGAGAGTTGTAGATGTGGCCTGGTCCATCACACGGACCAGTCTCCTTACCATAGACTCCATCTACATGCTGCTTTGCAAAAGCAGCTGACATAATCAAAGACTGGTCCCACCTAATCATTCCTTTTTCTTCTCCCTCCCTACGCCCGGCAGAAGATACACAAGCTTGAAAAAGCGCACCACCATACTGAGGAACAGCTTCTTCCCCTCCGTTATCAGGCTTCTGAACGGTTCTTCCATAAGCTTGGGTACTGTCCCATTGCGGACATTGGACTTTGTCTGTGGAACTGATGCTCGACAATGTTGAGAACTATATTCTGCACTTGGTATCTTCCAATTTGTTCTATCTGTTGTACTTGAGTTTGAACTGATTATATCCATCTATTGTATATCTGATCTATTTGGATAGCACACAAAGTAAAGCTTATGCTCAGTTCGCCTTCCCAATCAACGCAATCTTCCAGTTGCCAAACATTTTAACTCCCCTTCCCATTTCTGTACTGACCTTTCTGTCCTGGGCCTCCTCCACTGTCAGAGTGAGGCCACATGCAAATTGGAGGAACAGCACCTCACATTTCACTTGGGCAACATACAACCCAGTGGTATGAACGTTGGTTTCTCTAATTTTAAGTGACCCCTGCATTCCCTCTCACCCCCCCCCCCCCCCCCCCCCCCCATCCTTGTTGTTCTACTAGTTCCACTGTTCGCATCCTTGTATCCCTTCATTGTCACCTCTTCCCCAGCCAACAATGGACCATTATAGGCTCTGCCCTTCCTCGGTCATCTGTTCCCAGCCCTGCTTTGTACTGGCCTTTTCCTACCTCCAATCCTCCCCCCCACACCACCACGAAACAACACCTATTCCTTTTCTTCAGAGAAGCTGCCTGACCCATTGAGTTACTCCAGCACTTTGTGTCCATTTGGTATAAACCAGCATCTGCAGTTCCTTCCTACACACTTTTCACTGTACCTCAGTATCTGCATATAACATATTGGACAATATGTTATATACTGGACAATAACATATTGTCTCTGGAGTAACAGCCGGTCAGGCAGCAACTCTGGAGAATAGGAATAGGTGACGTTTCAGGTCGAGACCCTTCTTCAGACCCTTCTTCAGGCTTGGATGGTAGCATTCCTACCTCTGTGTTGGAAATATATAAATTCAAGTCCATACCAGAGTCCTGGTTTGTAGGCGAATTGGCTTGGTAAAATTGTAAATTGTCCCTAGTGTTTGTAGGACTCAGTGACCGCAGGGCCTGTTTCCATGCTGTGTCTCTAAACTGAACAATAAACCTAAACTACTGTTCTGGCATGTGGAGAGATATAGAATAGAAAGATATGGGAACAGGAAGCTTGGGTAACTGTTAGTTACGTGCACATTACAATACGAATGAGTTGCAGCATTCATTCCATATTGTTATAAATAAACCATGTTGAACATACTAAGGGGAAAAAATCTCCATGAATGCAAAACCATTCTTGTGTGAAAACACTGAATAAATTACTGATTCTTTCTCGCTAATAGATGAACAATTTGGTGTCATCAAAAATTATTTGAGTTGTATAATTCTGTGTCAAGGTATTTCAGAAGAGGTCAGGATTTGCATTCCATTCCCAGAAGAAATGCATTGCTTATATTAAATAGAAACATTTTTTTAAACCAGAGAATACTTATGTACCTAATCTACTTTTTTTTTATTAATGCATCTCTGCTTTGGCTTATAAATAATTTGACCAGTAAAGTGCATAATTTTTTTTTCAGATGGGGTCAGTTTCCTCTTGATTTTGGATCTTAGCAGGAGAGATTTGATGCACTAAGATGCCATTCTGTTTAGCTCATTGATATGGCTCAGAGTAATTACTAGAAGTGCTACTGATAGAAAGGCTACACTGAAGCAATTAAACTATCAAAGCATAGTGTGCACCCACATCTCAATAACCAATTTATCTCTCTCTTCAAGTAGACAATTCGATCATTGGGGAAAACTATCATAGTTTGGGCCAACTGTGACGTTGGTCGATGGTGGAGTGACAACAGGCCAGGCAGCATCTCTGGAGAAAAGGAATAGGTGATGTTTTGGGTCGAGACCCTTCTTATTCTTCTTCAGACTTGGTTAGCAGCATTCCTACCCTTGTGTTGGAAAGATATAAGTTCAAGTCTGTTCAAGTCACTACACGGGCTGGTTCTCCGACACCCTTGGTTCCAGAGCCTTTCCGGATTGCAGAACCAACAGAGGTCACGGTTTCCGAGAGGAGTCCAAGAGTACTTGAATGGTCTACTTAGGCCGCTGAGTGGCCGAGATACAGGCCTGCAAAGTTGGCCTCGGAAGTTGGTTATGCGAACGGATCTGCCGGCTCCGACTGGGCCAGATTTCCAGAGCCCTGGCCGCAGGTGTCAAATTCAACCTGTCAATTCGCGCAGAAGTCCCAAATTGGAAGATATCGGCTGCAGGTATCACTAGGCACCACATTTTTGGGGGGACTTCCGGGAGGAGATTTTAAGTGCGCTCTTGTAATTTTGTCCGAATTAAAGGAGGTGCCAGACATCAGTAGCCGGACAATCCATGGTAGCCTTGTAATTTATAAAATCATGTATTAGTACTGCACACAAATGGGCCATCACACCCTATCTCAGTCATGTTGACTGTGATCCTATTTGCCTACATTAGGCCTATTTTCCACTATGCCTTGTCTATCCAGGCCCCGCCATACACTTTTTTAAACATCACAATTGAATCTGTTTCTTCCATCTTCATTCGCATCTTATTTTGGACATTCACCACCAGGTGTCAGAGGTTATGAGAATGGGATAGGAGGGAGAGATAGATCAGCCATGATTGAATGGCGGAGTAGACTTGATGAGCCAAATGGTCTAATTCTACTGCTATTCTTTATGACCTTATGACCCCTTTGTGTGAAAAACCTAGCCCTTAGACTTTATTCAAATTTCACCCCTCTCCTTAACTCAGTGCCCTCTAATTCTGTACCTCCATACCTTGGGAAAGAGAGATTCTGACTATCCATCCTATCTACCTCTAGTCCCTCATACTTTTATAAACCTCTGCACGGTCACCCCTCAGCTTTCTATATTCTCATGGTGGCAAAGTGTAGAGCTGCTGCCTCACAGTGCCAGAGACTCAGGTTTAATCCTACGTTACTGTACGGAGTTTTGTACGTTCTCCCTGTTACCGAGTGGGTTTTCTACGGGTGCTCCAGTTTCCTCCCACACTAAACTCTCTAAATTAAACTAAACTATTGCTACCATGCCCTTCCCTTTGACCTGCTATCAAAACTGTATACAACACGAGAAAAGAGTTAAAGTGCTGGAGTAACTGGGTCTGACAGCATCTCTGGAGAACGTGGATAGTTGACATTTCTGGTCGGGATCCTTCAGTCTGAAGAAGGGTCCCAACAAAAATGGTGCCCTTTTCAAAGTCCACGCTCCAGTTCTCATGAGCGGTGCCTGTTCCAGACAAGTCCCAGGCACTTGCGGGCCTCCAGCCATCTCCTTCCTTGCACACTATGTTCCTCTCCTCACCCATCCACCTCTATTCCCCGGGGACGCAATCCGCAGCCGACCTCGAGGGAGCGGTAAGCCAGACCCCGGTTCCCTCTCCTACTAGCCTTGCTCCACCCCCGTCATGTCCATCCTCCCAGTCTCCTGATTTTCAGGGAGCTCAGCAATTGCATCTTAAGATCATGAGTTGTGCTGTTGGAAATACCATTTCCCTAATGAGGTATAAAACCTGCTTGGTCAGGTTGACCTTAAAGGACCAGTTTTGGAGAAGGGTAAGGAATGTATCCCTGTTTGTACATCAATGAGCATCATTATTCCAGCAGAATCACTGATCATTATCGCATTGCTCTGCCTTGGAGCTTACTGGCCCAGTTAGCGTTAGTATTTCCTAGTGTAGAAACAAGGAATAGCAGGTTGGTTTACACAAAAGGAAACTTTATGCTGGAGTAATGCGACAGGTCATGGCAGCATCTCTGAAGAACGAGGATAGGTGGATATGATCAGACTGAGGAAGGGTCCCGACCTGAAACGTCACCTTAGTTTAGTTTTGATTTATTGTCACAAAGTACATTAAAAAGCTTTTTTGTTGCATACTCTCTGGTCAGTGAAAATACTATAGATGTTCTCCAGAGATGTTGCCTGACCCGCTGAGTTACTCCAGCACTTTTTTTCCCTTTTGTAGTATTTCTTACTTTGGTATGCATGACATTAAATCAAAACTAAACAAAGGTAACTTTAAGTCAGGACCCTTCCTCAGACTGATCCAACCTTAAGGTATGTCCTACCTTATTAGTTCAAAATTATTTCACTAGCTGTAAAATGCCTTAGAAATATCATGAAAGCTGTTATTGAAGTCAGTAATTTTCTCATATCAGTCACAAGCCACAGGAATTTTCATTGATGTGGTGACTTTAATGTAGCAAAGCTTTACAGGAGCATTATCAAATAAATAGTATACCTCTGGGCCATGTAGTGAGGCTAGAATGGAGGTCTTAAGGCTTGGTCAAAAAACTACTTTTTAAGGAATTCTATAAAGAGGCGTGACAGATGTGCAGCGAGTGATGTGCTGTCTCAAAGCGCCAGAGACCCGGACCTTGGGTTCCCTCTGTGTGGAGTTTGCATGTTCTCCCTGTGACTGCATGGGTTTCTTCTGGGTGCTCAAGTTGCCTCCCACATCCCAAAGACTTGCAGTTTGTAGGTTGACTGGCCTCTGTAAAATACTGCCTGATGTTCAGGGAGTGGTTAAGAATAACCTGGGGAGTGGGATAACGTAGAACTAGTGTGAATGGATGATTGACGGTCTAAGGACAGTGGGCCAAAGTGCCTGTTTCAGTGCTGTATCTTTAATCTAAGATGGCCCATCTAAGATAGTCCCATTTACCCGTTTTTGGCCCATGTCCCTTCAACCTTTCCTATGCAGGAACATGTCCAAATGTCTTTTAAATGCTGTTATGTTACCTGCCTCGACAACCTTCTGTGGCAGCTCGTTTCATATACTTGCGTGAAAAATTGCTCCATAGGTTTAAGCTTACATTATCCTCACTTTTACCATATGTCTACTTGTTTTGATTCTACTACCCTGGTTAAAGACTCTGTGCATTAACTCTATTCCCCTCATGATTTTGTTCACCTCTATAAGATCAGCCCTCAAACCTCTGTGCTCCAAAGAATAAAGTCCTAACCTCCCCAACCTCTCCCTAGGACTCAGCCTCCTACTGGCTGGTATCGCTCCCCCAGACATCAGGAGAGCTGTTGCAAGTAGGACAGAGCATCTGAAACAACTGACTGATGATAGACACCCATTACACAACCATGTGTCCCCTCCTAGGCGGTTAAAATCCCGCAAGAGCTTCCTAACCAGCGTCACCCCATTGGAAAAATCACCAACTGAAGCTCGCCTCCAGGTGTGGAAGAACAGACTAGCCACTGTCCCTATTTCCACCAAGTTGGGCATACCAGCAGCAGAGCGCTGACCACCAGGTGCTGATGAACACTGGCTGAACTGGAGATGTCTCAACCGACTGCGAACCGGGGTCGGGCGGTCAAGGGTGACAATGCACAAATGGGGCTACATCGAGGGTGCAACAACCTGTGACTGTGGCACACAGACCCAGACAATGCAACACCTACTGCAATGCCCATTGTTGGATGATCCATGTACTTGTGCATTCCTTGCACTTAACACTCCAATAGCGCAACAATGTGTACAGCAGTGGCGAGCCACTTTATAGCATAAGGACACGAAAGAAGAAGTTTCCCAAGAACTACCTATCTGTCCTTTTGCTCCGGATATATGTATAAAATTCCTTGGGATACTTATTATTCTTGCCAAGAATATTACAGCACATTTTAGTCCTCCTAATTCCTCGTTCAAATTATTTTCGGATTTTGTTATATTCCTCAAGTGCTGTTTCCAATTTGAGCTTCCTGAACATTGCATGTGTTTCTTTATCCTTCTCCGGATCTAATTATTTGAGATGTCCACAGGTAAAGAGTCATTGAGTCATACAGCATGGAAACAGGCCCTTCAGCCCAACTTCCCCACACCGACCAACATGCATCTACATCAGTCTGAAGAAAGGTTTCGGCCCGAAACGTCGCCCATTTCCTTCGCTCCATAGATGCTGCTGCACCCGCTGAGTTTCTCCAGCAATTTTGTGTACCATGCATCTACACTAGTCCGACCTGCCTGCATTTGGCCCATATCCCCCTAAACCTATCCTATCCATGTTACTGTCTAAATTTTTCTTAAATGTTGCAATAGTACTTGCCTCAACTACCTCCTCTGGCAGCTTGTTCCTTGCACCCACCACCCTTTGGGTAAAAAAGGCACTTCTCATGTTCCTATTAAATCTTTCCCCCCTCATCTTAAACTTATGTCCTCTGGTTTTGATTCCCCAACATTGGGCAAGAGATTCTGTGTATTTACCTGATCTATTCCTATCATGATTTTATACACCTCTGTAAGATCGCCCCTCATCCTCCTGCCCTCCAAGGAATAAAGTCCCAGCCTGCATAAGCTCTTCCTATAGGTCAGGTCCTCAAGTTCTGGCATCTTTTCTGCAAGTCTTTCGTAGATCTTTTCTGCAACATTTCCAACATATTTCCTATAACTTGGTGATAAGAACCTAATAATTTAATGATGAAAAAAATGTCACTGAGTCAAAACGTCCTTTGTTTGCAGATCAGGTGGCTTGAACTGAAAGGGAGTGTGGAAGATAAGTTTATTTTTACACTGTACTTCAGGAGAATGCATTTATTTATTTATATAGTGCTTCTCAAGAAATCACAAAGCACTTTACAGACAATAAATTACTTTTTACAATTCGCTGTCACTGTTAAATCATTCATTGTATAAGAATGTCATTGGGAAGGCCGACACTTGTTGCTTAAGTTTAGATGCCCTTGAGAAATTAATGATGAATAGCCTTTGTGAATCACTGCAGACTGCGGCATAATGCTCATATGTACATGCGTCCATATACAGCATGTTTGCCTTCATCGGTTGGGGCATTGAGTATATGAGTCAGAAAGTCATGGTGCAGCTTTATAAAAACTTTGGTTAGTCAGAATTTGAACCATTGTGTGTAGTTGTAGTTGCGCCATTACAAGAAAGATGTGATGGCTTTGAAGAGGGTGCATAAGAGGTCTACCAGAATGCTAAAGGACACAAACTGCTGGAGTAACTCCGCAGGTCAGGCATCATCTCTAGAGACTGTGTCAGAAGGAACTGCAGATGCTGGTTTACACCGAAGATAGACACAAAATGCTGGAGTAACTCAACGGGTCAGGCGGCATTCCCAGCATCAGATGGATATTGTTCAGTGGATGTTTTTAAGGCAGAGATAGACAAATCTTGATTAGAACTGGTGTCAAGGGTTATGGGGAGATGGAAGGGAAATGGGATTTGGAGGCAGAGATCAGCCTATGGTGGAGTAGACTAGACGGGACAAGTAGCCTAATTCTATTTCTATAACGTGTGAACTTGTGAATTTGTGAAGATGCTGCCTGAACCACTGAGTTACTCCGGCATTTTGTGTCTATCATTTCTGGAGAAAATGGATAGTTAACGTTTCGGATCGGGTCCCGTCCTCACTACCAGAATGCTGCCTGGATTGGAGGGTATTAGCTACTAGGAGTGGTTGGACAAACTTGGAATTTTATTTCTGGAGGCTGAGGGGAGACCTGCTAGACAAATTAGGAGAGACATAGTTAGCGTAAATATTCAGTCTTTTACCCAGGGTGAAAATGTAAAATACTAGAAGACGTAGTCTTACGGTGTGAGGGGGATTGTTTAAAGGTGAAGTCCATGACAAGAATTTTTCACAGAGACAGGTGGGTGACAGCAACTTACAGCCAGCGTTGGTGGAGGAAGCAGACACAATAGCAACATTTTAAGGGGGGTTTTAGACAGGCACATAAACAGGCAGGAAAGTAAGGATATGGACCAGGTGGGCAGTAGGAATAGTTCGATTGGCATTATGTCAGCAGAAACACAATGGACTGAAGGGCCTGTTCTTGTGGGGCTTGTTCCTACCTCTGGTTTCCCCCTCCCCTCTACTTGCAGTCTGAAGAAGGGTTCCGGCCTAAAACGTCACAATGTTTCAGATCTAAATATCACAGTCATATCAGTAATGAATGAGATGGATTATTAGTACTTTGTGGCGGGTGAGAAAACTACTGTTATCAAGTATTGGGGCAGTGGAATTGTCTTTACTTACGCTCATTAATGGGAATTATTGAATGTGGATATCCTTTGGCCCAACTTGCCCACACAGACCAAGAAGTCCCATCTACACTAGTCCCACCTGCCTGCATTTGGTTCATATCCCTCTAAATCTATTCTATCCGCGTACCTGTCTAAATGTTTCTTAAAAGTTGTAATAGTACCTGATTCAACTACCCTCGTTCCATATACCCACCACCCTTTGTGCAATAAAGTTGCCTCTCATTGCTCTATAATTATGAAACTCTGATCTTGGATGTGGATGTATTTATTTGTGTGTGTGTGTGTCTTGCTTGTCTGTGATTCACATCTCCTCGAAAACACGACGTGCTAACGGTGAAACTTTTACATGTTCTGATAGAGATTTACTTCATGATGTCAAAAATCGCCTTATCTGAAAATTTGATTCAGTTATTTATTAAAATTGTTCACAAATCTGAAATCAGAGTCCTCTTTCAAATTATTAAAAGTTTGAGGTATTCACATTTTCACTTTCATGGATCATATTTGCATTTCATTTTTTAACACTTTTTTATGTTCCGAACTAGGAATTATCAGGACCGCACTTCCGAACATGGACCGAGAAGCCAGGGAGGAATATCTTGTAGTGATACAAGCAAAGGATATGGGAGGCCACATGGGAGGACTATCTGGGACTACGACTGTCACCATCACATTGACCGATGTCAATGACAACCCACCCAAGTTCACCCAGAGTAAGTGCCATCGATCACTGCCGCTCAATACTTAAATTGCATGTGAGAGTTTTTGTTGTCAGTTGTATGATGAATACATTCAAGTTATTTAAAAATGTTTATATTGCTGTCTTTTAGATTTATGGATTTAATAAATTAATATTAATATAAATGATTTAAAAAGTGTAGCACAATGGCGCGTCGGTAAAGTAGCTACATTACAGAGCCAGAGACACGGGTTTGATCCTGACTATGGGCGCTGTCTGTATGGAGCTTATATGTTTTCCCTGTGGCAGCATGGGGTTTCTCCAGGTGCTCCAGTTTCCTCACACACTCCAAAGACGTACAGATTTGTAGGTTAATTGGCTTTGGTAAAATTGTAAATTGTCCCTGGTGTGCTAGTTTACGGGATAATTGCTGGTCGGCGTGGACTTGCTGGGCCAAAGGGCCTGTTTCTGCGGTGTTTCTCGAAAGTCTAAAAAAGCCTCTTAGATGCTATTATCCCTAGTGTGTTGGGAGTACATGAAAAAGTGGGAGAACATATAAATAGTGTGAATGGTATTTAATTGTAATATGTACTGGCAATGGAACAATGACATTCTTACTTGGTGATGCTTAACAAGTCTGTTAACACAATAACAGACAAATATATATATAATATTCAAAAATACGATAAATTAATAACAGTAATACCAGGTAATCATAAATGTGCAAAACCAGAGTCCTTCTTACAACCAAAAGCTCAGTTCATTAAAGATCATAGTTGTTGAAGCAGTTCTGAGAAGAAGCTGCTCTTGAATCTGATGGTCAGTGTTTTCAGGCTTCTGTACCTTCTTCCTTACCGTAGTCGCAAAATGGGAGGTGACCAGGTCTTTGGTCTTTGATGATATTGATTGCCTTTTTGTGGCAGTGCATCTGATAGATCCCTTTGATGGTGGGGAGGTCAGTACCCATGATGGGCTTGGCAGTGTTGACCAGTCAATGTGGCCTCCTTCAATTCTGGGTGTTCAAAGTTACCAACCCATGTTGCAACTAGGCCTTGTGCAGTCGACAGATGTTCGATGGAGCATTTGTTGACATAGCAAATCTCCTCAGTCTTCTCCTCAATCTGAATGCAAATCACAAAGAAATGGTAAATATGGAGTCATTGTTTACCCTGGTGGATGGATGGTAACCAAAGGCACAAAGTAATCGGTAAAAGAACCAGAGGAAAGATGGGAAGAATGTATATTTTAAATCCAGAGCGTTCTTGTGATCTGAACTACACTGACTGTAAGGGTAATGGAAACAGATTGGACAGGTCTCAGGAGGAAATTGAGTGAGAACATAAAAGAGGAACCTTGCAAGGCTACTTAACATCATCATTCACTTCTTGTCAGAGTCCTACAGGTCTTTGCAACCTTTGATGTTATGTCAAAGTGCAGACACTGTTGTATGACATGAAACATTGCATGAGGAGTGAAATGG
This sequence comes from Amblyraja radiata, assembly GCF_010909765.2. Classification (NCBI taxonomy): domain Eukaryota; kingdom Metazoa; phylum Chordata; class Chondrichthyes; order Rajiformes; family Rajidae; genus Amblyraja; species Amblyraja radiata. The sequence goes on along the minus strand of NC_045972.1, from coordinate 24,947,367 downwards.
GTGGGGCAATGGCAAGAACGGGAAGCCTGCTGAAGGGAGGTGATAACTGAGAATGGTTTCTGCATTTCCGTTCCATCTTTCTCTCAAACATTTGACGACCCTTCTCCCCCCCCCCCCCCCCCCCCCCCCCCCCCCCCCCCCCCCCCCCCCACCCCCCGCCGCAGAGCAGGAGTAAAGTCAGCAAGAAGGTTTAGTATACTTTATCATTGTCACGGGTACCAAATTATATAGAAACATAGAAAAATAGATGCAGGAGTAGGTCATTCGAGCTAGCACCACCATTCAATGTGATCATGGCTGATCATCCAAAATCAGTAACTCATTCCTGCTTTTTCTCCATATCCCTTCATCCCATTAGCCCGAAGAGCTATATCTAACTCCCTCTTGAAAACATCCAGTGAATTGGCCTCCACTGCCTTCTGTAGCAGAGAATTCCACAGATTAACAACTCTGGGTGAAAAGGTTTTTCCTCATCTCAGTCCTAAATGGCCTACTCCATATTCTTAAACTGTGACCCCTGGTTCTGGACTCCCCCAACATCGGGAACATTTTTCCTGCATCTAGCCTGTCCAATCCCTTAAGAATTTTATATGTTTCTGTAAGATCCCCTCCCATCCTTCTAATTTTCCGTGAATGTAAGCCAAGGCGACACATTCTTTCATCATATGTCAGTCCCGCCATCCTGGGAATTAACCTGGTGAACCTACGCTGCACTCTCACAATAGCAAGAATGTCCTTCCTCAAAGTAGGATACCAAAACTGCACACAATACTCCAGGTGTGGTCTCACCAGTGCACTGCACAACTACAGTAGGACCACCTTGCTCCTATACTCAAATCCTCTTGCTATGAAGGCCAACTTGCCATTTGCTTTCTTCACTGCCTGCCGTACCTACATGCTTACTTTCAGTAACTGATGTACAAGGACACCCAGGTCTCATTGAATCTCCCCTTTTCCTAATCTGACACCATTCAGACAATAATCTGCCTTCTTGTTCTTGCCACCAAAGTGGATAACCTCACATTTATCCGCATTATACTGCATCTGCCACGCATCTGCCCACTCACCCAATCTGTCCAAGTCACCCTGCAGCCTCATAGCATTCTCCACGCAGCTCACACTGCCATTCAGCTTTGTGTCATCTGCAAACTTGGTGCTGTAACATTTAATTCCCTCATCTAATTTGTTAATATATAGCAAGGCCCAGCACTGAGCCTTGCGGCACCCCACTAGTCACTGCCTGCCATTCTAAAAAGGATCTGTTATTTCCCACTCTTCGTTTCCTGTCTGTCAACCAGTTCTCCATCCATGTCAATACCCTACCCCCAATACCATGTGCTCCAATTTTGTGAAAAGTGAAAACCTTTCTTTGTTGCACGCCAACCAGTCAGCAAAAAAAACTATGCGATTACAATCAAACCATAGTGTTAAGGATACAGGGTAAAGGGTATAACATTTAGTGCAAGATAAGGTTCAGTAAAATTAAATTAAAGATAGTTTGAAGGTCTTCAAAGGGGTAGATGGGAACTCAGGACCGCTCTCTAGTTGGTGAGAGGACGGTTCGCTTGCCTACCAACAGCCAGAAAGAAACTGTCCCTGAATCTGGAGGTTTGCATTTTCACACTTCTCTACCTCGAGGCAGCTCGAATGTCAGCGAAACATCACTCCCTGACGAGCTCAATGTGTTTTACGCACGCTTTGATAGGGAGAACACTGATGTGCCTTCCCGAGCCCCCTTTCGCTGTGATGGTATTTCAGTTACAGTCACAGAGGCTGACGTCAGAAAATCCTTCAGAAGGGTGAACCCTCGAAAAGTGCCTGGACCGGATGATATACCCGGTCGTGTTCTAAAAATCTGTGCGGACCAACTGGCTGGAGGTTTTATGGACATTTTCAACCTCTCACTTCTGAGGTCTGAGGTTCCCACCTACTTTAAAAGGGCATCAATTATTTTCGACGTTGAAAATCCAGCTACGACTCTTTGGGCGACTGAGGAGACTACTCACGACCATACAGGTGACACCATGGCGACATGTCGCGGGGTGAAGCCTGTATGGTCAAGAGTAGTCGCCCAAAGAGTCGTACCTTGTTCTGGTCGCCGCTGGATTTTCGCCATTGAACATTTTCGGCGACCTGCAACGACCTATGTCAGGTGCCAGCAGTTGCCGAAAAAGTTGCGTAAGTGGGACAGGCCCATAAGTGTACGGGTGATTGTTAGTCGGTGCAGACTCGGTGGGCCAAAAGACCTGTTTCTGCTCAGTATCTCGAAAGTCTAAAGGTGACATTTTGGGTTGGGACTCTTCTGCAGACTCCAATCTCACACCGTCTGAATGCACAGCCCTTCACTCACAGCAAAAATTCCAACATTGCTATTAAACCCACCGACAAAGGGGCTGCCGTTGAAGTTTGGTAGGCTGACCTCTTCCATGCTGAGGCCAGGTGCCTCATACCTTACCCTGGACCATAACCCCACAGTCGAACAGCAGGCCATAGTCTCCCAGACCTCATCACCTCTTGTCATCTCCCCTCCAGAGCCTCCAACCTCATTGTTCCCGAACACATGCACTGCCTGCTTATTGGCATCTGATGAAGAGTCCCAACCCAGAACATTGCCTATCAGTGTTCTCCAGAGAGTGCCTGATCCACTGAGTTACTCCAGCACTTTATGTATTTTTTCTTTAAAGTAGCATCTACAGTTCCTCGTCTCTACTATTTACATTACACTTTGATTTCTTAACAGTACACTGACAAACATACTCATTTTCATTTAGTCAAAACTTGTTCACACATGAAACTCTGTAATTGTCTGAAAAATAGAAAACAGAAACACTCAGCAGGTAAGGCAGCATCTGTGGAAAGTATCCTAGAGATAAAAGCTTAACTGTTTATCCTTCCACAGTTGCTGCCCGACCTCCTGAGTGTTTCCATCATTTTCTATTTTTATTTCAGATTTTTAGCATCTGCCGATTAAAAAAAATCTTCAAATGTTTTTGGGTAGCTTACATTGAACATTGAACTCTCCAATTATAGGCAACCTCTAACAACCCTTCCTCCTCCACCACTCCTTTCTCCCCACCCCCCTGACATCAGTTCTCTGGCGTCACAAGTTGCAAGTCCTCAATCCTGTCTCATAATGTCTGCTTTCATCTCTAACCTGTATTTCAACCACCAGCCAATATCAAAGCCCTCCCTCCCCTGTATCCACCTGTCACCTGTTGCACTTTTTCCTGCCTCACCTCGCTCCCAGTTTTCTTTCCCCCCTCGAATCAGCCTGAAGATGAGACTCAATCCAAAATGTAATCTCTCCATATAATCCAGAGGATCTACCTGATCCGTTGAGTTACTTCAGCACTTTATATCCTCTCCAGTTTTCTCTTCCTTCCACAACCTAAGATGTCTGGGTGGGTAGATTAATTGGCTGCTGCAAATTTGGGATCAATGACGTTGATGGATATGGATTTAATTCACCACTTGAAACAATCGAAGATAGACACAACATGCTGGAGTAACTCAATGGGTCAGGCAGCATCTCTGGAGAAAAGGAATAGGTAACATTTCGGGTCAAACCCATTCTTCAGACTGACAGATAGAGAAGGCCATTGATCGACCGTTATGAGCTCCCCCTTCCTTGGTCATCTGTTGCTGGTCTTGCTTTGTGATGGCCTTTATCTTATCTCCAGCTCCCTCTCCTCTACTCTCAGTCCGAAGAAGGGTTCTGACCTGAAACGTCTCCTATTCCTTTTCTCCAGAAATGCCACATGACCCGCTGAGTTACCCTAGCATTTTGTGTCTATTCAGTGTAAACCAGCATCTGCAATTCCTTTCAGCACTTTTGAAACAATCCATTCTTGTATTTAATCCCTTGACTGTAAATTCCCATCTGCTGTAGAATTTTTGAAACCTATTTCTCTGTTTCAATGCTTAAGGTAGCTGGATATTAGTCTTATAACTTTATTACTACTCTACTGCACCTATATTCCACTAAGATTCTTGAACTTGAATAACCTCCTGCATTGTACACACTTAGATGTCAAAACTTTCCCTTGGTTGCTTGTGCTAAATATTTAATAAGTTAGCAAAAGAACATTGTATTCTGCTTTTGAAATCCAATTTAATTGGAGTGCATGGATTAATCTGTCACTGTGTCAGAGTCATAAAATTCTACAGTATAGAAACAGACCCTTCAGCCCTACTGGTCCATGCCAACTAAGTTGTCGGTCTGAACTAAACACAATTTCCTGTGTTTAGTGCATATCCCTCAAAACATTTCCTATCCATGCACCTGTCCATGCACCAGCATGGAAGCAGCCAAATTTGCCCATGATGACCAAGATGCCCCATCTACACTAGTCCCACCTGCCCACATTCGACCCATATCCCTTGCAAAGTTCCCTATCAATGTAACTGACCAAATTGGCGCCGACCTGTAGGGGGTATGGCTGCCTAGCCTGCAGCTGTCTGTTTTTCATTTCTTTTTTCTTATTTTTAGTTAGTTTAGTGTTTTGTTTTTAAGGAGTTCTAGCTTTTTTATGTGTGGGGGAGGGGGGGGGGGGAGGGGGGGGGGGGGGAGGGGGAAACTAATTTTCAGGGTCCCTACCTGGTCGGAGATGCAGCTTTTCTCCGGGCTGCACTTTCGACCCGTCCTACCGCTCCAGGCCTACCAGCGGGCCTGGAGCGGTATTTCCTGAGGGGACCGCCCGGAGCATCGGCGGCGGCGGCTGCGGAGTTGCGGGTCCGAGGAGCGAGGGACCACCCGGAGCCTCGGCGGCGGCGGCACCGGCATCGGCGGTGGCGGCACCGGCATCGGCGGCGGCGGCGGAGCTGCGGGTGTGAGGACGGCGGTGCAGCGCTGGAGCGCCATTGCGGGGCGGGCGGTGCCTTGCCTGAGTCGCCGCACTGGAACTCCGGTGAGCTGGGACCGGCGTTAAAAACATCGCGGAGCTGCGGGCAGCGGCGCTGAACTTTACATCGGGAGCCTGGGATCTCACGACGAGATCGCCAGTTGAGCTCCATTCGGCGCGGCCTTGTCGGCTCCGAAAGCCACGGTCTCGAGTAGGGAGGCGGCCGTTCCAGGGTTCCCATGCCGCTGAGAGGACTCTCCCGACGCCGGAACATCATCACCCGGCGAGGACGGCCTGGAACATCGGGCCTCCGTAGAGGCAACTGTGGAGGCCTCAATAGGCCCGACTATGGGTGGACATTGGAGATGGGACTGGACTTTGTGCCTTCCCCCATAATGGGAACCATTGTGGGGGGATGTTTTTATGTTAAAGCTATTTATTATTGTTATGTTTGTATTCTTTTTTATGTGCTGCATTGGCAAAAGGAATTTCACTACATCTAGGTGTATGTGACAATAAATCAACCTTTGAACCTTTGAACCTTTGAACCTTTTAACAGTTGCTTCCTCCTCTACTATTTCCTCTGGAGCTCAGCCGACATAACCACCATTCTCTATGTTTGATTCAACCCCCTAACTTGATATGCCTGCACCAACTTAGTTCGATTTATGTGTCCAATTGTCTTGGATCTCCCACTCTGAGGAGCTGGATAACAAAGCTAAGTTTCAGGCAACCGACCAGATAGACAACATCATTGGGCATCCCAGGCTGCCTTTAACAAGAGGCAAAAACTGGCAATGCACTCTCATCTCTTGTCAAATTCAGGAGATAGAACATGGAACATAGAACGCAGAACAGTACATCACATGAACAGGCCCTTCGGCCCACAGTGTCTATGCCAAACATGATGCCAAGACCAACTCTTATCTGCCTACACATAATCCATATTCTCCCATTACCTGCATATCCATTTGCTTATCCAAATTTCTCTTAAATGCCACTGTCGTATCAACTCAACCGCCACCTCCAGTAGCACAAAAAGCTGCCCTGTACATCTCTTTTAAACTTTGCAATCTCACTTTAAAGCTATGCCCTCTAGTATTGAGATTTCCATCCTGGGAAAATAGACCGACTATCTATGCCCCTCATAATTTTATATACTTCTATCAGGTCTGCTCACAACCTCCACTGTTCCAGACGAAACTGTTCAAAACTGTTTGTCCAAATGCTAATACCCTTCACACAGAAGGTGGTGGGTATATGGAACAAACTGCCAGAGGAAGTAGTTGAGGCAAGTAGAGTTATAGAGTCATACAGCATGGAAACTAGCCCTTCGGCCAAATTTGCTCATGCTGACCAACATGCGTCATCTACACTAGTCGCACCTGCCTGTTTTTGGCCCTTTTCCCTCTAAACATACCCTTTCAGTGTATCTTTCTAAATAGCAGGTATAGCAATATTAAAAATAAATCTGGACAGGTACATGGGATAGGAAGGATTTGGAGGATGTGGGCCATATGCGGGCAAATGGGACACATTATTTTCGATGGAGCATCTTGGTTTGCATGGACAAGCTGGGTCAAAGGCCGTTTCCATGCTGTAAGACTCTATACCTTTGCCATCTTCACCTTAGCTGTTGAGACTGAATTTTGCAATGTTAAAGTGAGGCACATTGAATTCCACATTAGCATGGGCGACAAAAATGATTTTCCTAAAGTCTTAGGCTGGATTTGGACGGAGATTTCTCTGCTCACATTAAATAGCAGAGGCTTAATGTGAGGCCCAACTGCAGATGGGATAAAGTTCCATTTCTCTGCAGCATGCATTAATTTTGATTGAAAGTAATCTATTCATTCTTGGAGGATCTTTTTCCTCATTGTTAAGTCTAAAAGCGAAACACAAAGATTTGCCGAAAGCTTTAATTAAACAATGACAAATGTAAAGCAGGCCTTGCACCAGACTAGAGTTATTCCTGACTGCAGAAGAATACCTTACCTTGCATCACTATGGAAACAACCTGTATCTACTCTGTCAGAAGATCTTAAATCATTGAATCAATTCCCTTTCCATTTCTATCCTTCCTTCCCAAAGATGTTGAATCATAGTTGGAATCAGCCTTCAGGCAAATTGCTCTATTGGCTTTCCTTTGAACCTTCATCAACATGTGAAAGCAGAGATCGTGGCTATTATAAGATCAGCTCATTCAAAAGGGCATTATTACTACAAAGTATTTTTGGAATTGTATTTAGAAGAATGTAGGAAAAAAGACTGGCCTGATTGTCTGTAAGTACTTGGCTGCTTCTCCCAACTTCGACTTTCCTGTCCAATCTCCATGACCTTGGATCCATTTAGATAAGTTTAACATAGAGATACGGTGCGGAAACAGGCCCTTCAGCCCATTGAGTCCATGCCAACCAATGATCACCTGTACACTAGCACTATCCTACACACTAGGGACAATTTACAATTTTTACTGAAGTCAATTAACCTTAACATCCATATATCTTTTGAGTGTGGGAGGAAACCGGAGCACGCGGGGAACCACCAAGGAGAACATGCAAACTCCACATAGACAGTAACCGAGGTCATGATCGAATCCGGGACTCTGGGGCACTGTGAGGCAGTGGTTCCACCTGCTGCACCACTGTGCCAAACAGTGGTATGAGTGAAGGACTTTGATATAATCTGAGCCCTAAATGGTCAACCACCATTATGACACTTGTCGTTGACTTTATAGATTCTCCAGTCAAAAGGATCAGCCTCCCTGTCTTCATTCTCACAATTCATCTCAGCTTTATAATGAAGGAACCTTGCTTTCAGTCGATGGTTGTTGACCTATCGACTCACTCTTCCCCTTGGCACAAAGCCAGAGATTAAACTAACGATTCCTCATGGTCCGTTCCTTGTGTCGATCACTGCAATGAACAATACCTACTCAAGTCAAAGAAAAGAGAGGTTATTCATTCAATTTCTCTGTGCTGGAGAACTTTTAACATTGACATCCTCAGCCTGATGAATTCCTTCGAAAGGAAGCGTCAGCCTTTTTTGATTTTCCAATGTTCATTGATTTTCACTAAATGCACATCACAAAGTCATTTGGGCATCTTTTTTTGGACGGTCCATTTTGACCTCATTGACATTCTGCTTGTCCCAGCCTCTGCCATCTCAATGTGTCATTCACAGGTCAATAAATGTGAGAACTCAGAGGAGACAGAATGAACTGCAGGTGTTGGAATCTTGAGCAAATCACAAAGTGCTGGAGGAACTCAAGTTCTCCCTGTCGCCCTTCTTCAGAGAATTCGGAGGCTTGGGTCACCAGGCGCTACACCACCTTGGAGTGCCACAGATGCAGATACTTTGGTTGGTGAGGCCACCCACTCATACCTCTGCAACAAGACCTGTTTCTGCTCTCACTTCAGCGTAAGGAGTCAGAGCATGGAGGAAGCCATGTGGCTCTCCACCCTCTCTAGACCTGGATAGAGTGGATGTGGAGAGAATGCTCCCACTAGTGGGAGAGTCTAGGACCAGAGGTCATTGCCTCAGAATTAAAGGACATTCTTTTAGGAAGGAGATGAGGAGGATTTTCTTTAGTCAGAGGGTGATGAATGTGGAATTAATTGCCACAGAAGGCTGTGCAGGCCAGGTCAATGGATATTTTTAAGGCAAAGATTAACAGATTCTTGATTAGTATGGGTGTCAGGGGTTATGGAGATAAGGCAGGAGAATGGTTTTTAGAGGGAAAGCGGTTGGTTGAATAGCGGAGCAGACTTGATGGGCCGAATGGCCTAATTCTCCTCCTATCACTTATGAACTTATGAACTTGTCCATTTCCCTCTTGAAGGCAACAATGGAGTGCCAGAGACCCGGGTTCGATCCTGACTACGAGTGCTGTATGTACGGAGCTTGTACATTCTTCCTCTGACCACGTGGGTTTTCTCCGGGTTCTCCGGTTCCCACTCACATTCCAAAGGTGTGCAGGTTTGTAGGTTAATTGGCTTCTGTTAATAATTGTCAATTTTCCCTAGTGTGTAGGATAGTGCTATTATATGGGTGTGATTACTGGTCGGCACGGACTCAGTGAGCTGAAGGGCCTGTTTCCACATTGTATCTCTAAAGTCTAAAGTCTCCATCACATCTTACTCCCCTTCCCATTCCCATACTGACCTTTCTGTCCTGAGTTACTCCAGATTATTGTATCTATCTTCTGTATGATAAAGGTTATGATTTTTAATGGAAGATAAAGTCCAGTAGAAAATTTGATTCTGTCACATCTCTCTTCAGCCTTCTCTATTCCAAAGCCCAGCATCTCTCATGGAGTCTCATAACTGTTACACTTCATGGTGTGAATGATATTTGGAAATTATTTCTGGACCCAGGATTTGAGGGACTAAGCCATAGGGAGAAAAAAAAAAAGACACAAAATGGTGGAGTAACTCAACGGGTCAGGCTGGAGAACATTGATAGGTGACATTTCAGGTCGGTATAAGCTGTTTTCACAAATGACCCCTGCCACATTCAATGACCTGCACTCCCCTTACCCCAGTGCTCTTTTACAACAGAATCCATCATTCTCTAATGCTTCTCTTCATCCGACCCAACAAAACACATCACGTCCCATTTCTCTACATCAAACTCCATGTGCCTTTACCGGTCCAACCTGCCAGCCTATATCGTGCTGCAAGCACACTGTCTGCTTTCCACTTCATTATAGCGCCAGATTTTATGTCATCAGACATTTTAGAAATTGTGGCTTACTCTCGCAAGTCTAGGTGATAAATGTAGATTAAAAAATAAATTATGGTCCTCAAACAATCTCCAGGAAAACAATACATCACTTTCTTGGAGCACAAAGAACCACCATTCAGTGTGAAGAAGGGTTTCGGCCCGAAACGTCACCTATTTCCTTCGCTCCATAGATGCTGCTGCACCCGCTGAGTTTCTCCAGCATTTTTGTGTACCACCATTTCATTGTCAGTTTAACTTCCCGAGTGTTTGTGGGGGAGGGGGTGGGAAAGTCCTTAATTCCATCCTCCTGTCACTTGTGTTATTCATGAGAAATATCTAATTTCTTAAAAAACCATCGTCCGCTGGAGGATGTAAAAAACTGTAGTAAATGTAATTTCGTTCAAACCTAGGTTTGAATGACAATAAATAGCATTCCATTCCATCCATTCCATGGAAACAGGCCCTTCGGCGCACCAAATCCACGACCACCAATGATCAGCCGTACACTAGTTCCACCCTTTACACTAGCGAAAATTTACAGAAGCCAATTGACCTATAAAACCTGCACGTCTTTGTCGTGTGGAAGGAAACTGAAGCACCCAGAGAAAACCCTTACAGTCACAGGGAGAACGAACAACCTCCCTACAGACAGCACCCATAGTCAGGATCAAACCTGGATTTATGGCAGCAACTCTACCGCTGCGCTGCTGTGCCGCCCCTAATAGGGAGCGATGCAAAAGTGGGGTAACATGGAAAGGTTAATCGATCGTCAGCATGGTCTCGATCAGCCAAAGCCCCTGTTTCTGCACTGTATCTCTAAACTAAATAAAATGCATTTTGCTGAGCTAAAAAAGCGTTTTGCTTTAAAATGAAGTTGTTGTACAACCTAAACTGACCAATTACACTGACCCGTGGCATTTAATTAAATGCCTCTCTTCGCTGAGCCACGATACCGGTGGGTGGATGGGTACCCAAATCCTGACACCTGTAGCACGAAGCATTGCCTTAAATACTAGGCGGTGATGGTGGAGATGATTCAAAATATAAATTATGATGAAATATGATCTCAATGTCTTCAGTCTGAAGAAGGGTCTCGACCTGAAACATCACTCATTCCTTCTCTCCAGAGATGCTGCCTGTCCCGCCGAGTTACTCCAGCATTTTGTGTCTAACTTCGATTTAAACCAGCATCTCCAGTTCTTTCCTATCTGGTTGAACAAAGGACTACATTCTAGAATAATATATCTAGGTTGCACTCTTCTCAATCTGCAGAGTCGTTAAATTAATCATTTGAACAACACTTGAATCTCAAACAATTCTCTGTGTTCCTCTATTGAAGATTAGATTGATTGTAATCATGTACAGGCTATAGTCGTTTCAAGGGCAGCACAGTGACACAGTGGTAGAGTTGCTGCCTTACAGCTCCAGAGACCCATGTTTGATCCCGACTATGAGCTCTGTCTGCACAGCGTTTCTACGTGCTCCCTGTGACCTCATGGGTTTTCTCCGGGTGCTCTGGTTTCCTCCCACATTCCAAAGACGTACAAGTTTGCAGGTTAATTGGCTTCGGTAAAAATTGTAAATTGTCCCTAGAGTGTAGGATAGTACTGGTGATCACTGGGCGGCATGGACTAAGTGGGCCGAAGGGCCTGTTTCCATGCTGTTTCACTAACCTCTAAAGTCAGATTCAGAAACTGTACAAAGTGGGATAAGTCCTAGGTTGTAAAGTGCAACAGTAATTGTTCAGTGGGTAAAGATGTTGTGTAAAGATGTGTAAAGGTGTTGCATGCTGTGTCGGATTCTTCAACCATTACTTCTCCCTCGAGAACCTTGGGACGATTGCAGATCCGCAGATCCTGGGCCTCCATCACTACCAGAGTGAGGCCACATGTAAACTAGAAGAACAGCACCTCATATTCCATCTTGGGTCGCTTAGTGATTTCATGCTAAATTGTGCACCAGCCACCTCAAAGAACATCAATTTCTCACCATTATTAATCTTCTTTATGTAATCTTGCAAGCATGAACAATTTCCCATTTTAGTTTACTTTAGAGATACAGCGTGGAAACAGGCCCTTTGGCAAGTTCGCACTGACCAGCGATCCCTGTACACTAACATTACCCCACATGCTGGGGACAATTTTTCAATTTTTACTGAAGCCATTTAACCTACATACCCGTGCGTCGTTGGAGTGAGGGAGGAAAACGGAGCACTCGGAGAAAACCCAAGCAGTCATGGGGAGTACGAATAAACTCTGTGCAGACAGCACCCATAGTAAGGATTGAATCCGGGTCCCTGGTGCTGTAAGGCAGCAATTCTACCGCTGTGCCACTGTGCCGCCCTGCCATTAAAGATAGAAAATCAGCTAAAGCCTGATGATCGATGGAACAGGCTTTAAGGGAATAATGGCATTTTCCTGCTCCGATTTTCTATATTAGGGATGCAGACTGAGGCTGTATTTCCAAGTTTGGTTGGTGTGTGACTTGGAGAGGTCTTGCGCATATTGGTGTTCCAATATGCTTGTTGCTTAGAAATGAATATTCAACCTGCTGTCTGACCCGCTGAGTATTCTCAGAATTTAATGTTCTTTTTTTATTGTAAATGTACTGGCAAACTGAACATTGTGCTTTCCACTTGTCTTTACTGCAAAATGTAATTTGCATTACTTCCAAAATTACCCATACAGTATGCCAAGAGCAGAACTAACACAACATAATTTACCTTGGATCTACATATCTGTACCGATGAGTCATATTAATTGCAAAATAGCAGGTGAGAAATCTGAAGAAGGGTCCCAACCTGAAATGTCATCTGTCTATTTTCCTCCTCGGATGCTGCCTGACCCACTGAGTTCTTCCAGCTGATTTTTTTTTTTAAACAGAGAACAAATTGTTGTGCTCATAAAAGATCAGGGAAATCCCCAGATGAATGGTCAAATTTGCAATAAGAGTTTTAGTTTAGTTTAGTTTAGTTTATTGTCATGTGTACCGAGGTACAGTGAAAAGCTTTTTGTTGCGTGTTATCCAGTGCTGTACATGATTACAATTGTGCCGTCCACAGTGTACAGAAACAGAATAAAGGGAATAATGTTTAGTTCAAGATAAAGTCCAGTAAAGTCTGATTAAAGATAGTCCGAGTGTCTCCAATGAGCTAGATGGTGGCTCAGGACTGCTCTCTAGTTGTTGATAAGATGGTTCAGTTGCTTGCTCTGGGAGATCGAGACATAGGTCTCGATGGTCATGGTAGGTCTCGCTGGTCGTGTCCTCGTGGCGCCAAGATATGGTCCGGCAGATCTTTTGGTCCAGGGAGTCGGAGAATCGTCAGAACTGAAAGGAGATTAAGAAGAATATAGTTAAAGTAAGAAATGCTAAAAGAATGGAGCGGTTGTAATAATGGGTTATTGCTCGACCGTTTCTGGGACCAGCACGCAGGGCAATTCACCTGGCTTGAGCGCCATCTGAATTGGTATCTAATGTTTCCTCTGTTCTCTTCTGAACATCGTTGACATAGGGCAGGACGAACACAGTAAATGCTAGGGCTCTGGGGAATGTTGTAGAGCAGAGGGATCTAGGAGTACAGATACATGGTTTGTTGAAAGTGGCACCACAGGTAGATAGGGTGGTCAAAATGGCTTTTGGCACATTGGCCTTCATCAGTCAGAGTATTGAGTATAGAAGTTGGGATGTTGCGGTTATAGAAGTTGCAGTTATATAAGATGTCGCATAAGATGAGGCCACATTTAGAGTATTGTGTTCAGTTATGGACACCACGTTATGGGAAAGATATTGTCAAGCTGGAAATGGTGCAGAGAAGATTTACGAGGATGTAAACAGGACTTGAGGGCCTGAGCTACAGGGAGAGGTTGAACAGGCTATGGCTCTATTTCTTGGAGCGCAGGAAGATGAGTGGTGAGCTTATAGTGTACAAAATCATGGGACCAGTGTAGATGGGACATGTTGGTTGGTGTGGCCAAGTTGAGCCAAAGGACCTATTTCCATGCTCTACGACTCTATGACTTGATACACTGATAATTTGGGTTTCTTTGTTTTCAGGTCTTTATCATCTGTCTGTGCTTGAGGACATGCCCGTTGGAGATATTGTTGGAAGAGTTAAGGCAAATGATCGGGATACTGGACAGAACGCCAGATCTTTGTACGAGATTATCGATGGAGATGGTTTGGACGTGTTTGAAATCACGACAGACTCCCAGACTCAGGAAGGAATCATCGCTCTTAAAAAAGTATGCAAGCTCTATGACCTTAATTCCTTCCCACGAATGTTGTAGCAAGCATTAGGTCAAAGGTCAAAGGTCAAAAACTTAATTTGCCATTTGTGCTTACACACATAGGAACTCTTGTGCGGCTATTCAGAGAGTCAAGTTAAGTTAAAAATTAAAATTAAAAATTAAAAAATTTAATTTTTTTAAAAAAGACTTAAAAAGACACACAGAAGACACATAGAGCATTGTAACTTGCACAACCCCTATATCAGGACATTAGTGGGGAGATGGATGTGGAATGAGAATATGTTAGACATGCTAGAAATACAATCCTGTCTGCCTGGCCCTTCACTCTTACAGGAACACCAAGTCCTAGAACTCTACCTATCGCACTTGCAAAATCCTTCCATTTTCCAGACATGTTCTTAAGTTATGGGAGCAGAATTAGACCATTCGGCCCATCATGTCAACACCGCCATTCAATCATGGCTAGTTTATCTCTCCCTCTTAACCCCATTCTCCTGTCCTCGCCCCATAACTTCTGACGCCTGTACTAATCAAGAATCTGTCAATCTCTGCCTTAAAAATATCAATTGAAATGGCCTCTACCGCCGCCTGTGGCAATTCATTCCACAGATTCACCACATTCTGACTAAAGAAATCCATCCTCATCTCCGTTCTACAGGTACGTCCTTTTATTCTGGTCCAAGCTCTGGTCCTAGACTCTGCCACTAGTGGAGACATCCTCTCCACATACACTCTATCCAGTTGTTTTAATATTTGGTAAGATTCAATGAGGTCCCCCTCATCCTTCTAATCTCCAATGAGGACGGGGCTTGTGCCATCAAATGCTCATCATATATTAATCCAATAATTCCTGGAATCATTCTCGTAAACCTCCTCTGGATCCTCCAACGCCAGCACAACCTTCCTCAGATATGTGGCCCAAAACTGCTCACAATATTCCAAATGCAGTCTGACCAATGAAGCTTCAGCCCTTTATCTGCAAGTAACCTCCTCCAATCAACCTTGGCCGGCTCCTGCCCCAAAACACCAAAACTTGCTTTGGCCCAAGTCAGGACTTAAAGTTGTGGACCATTCGTATCTTTATCTATGTGAAAACTTGTTTGGAGTATTGTGTTCAGTTCTGGTCACCCTGCTATAGGAAGGATGTCATTTAAGGGCATGTCCCACTTACGCGCCTTGGCTCGCAAATTACGCGACCTCATGGTCGCTTGAGGCGTACGGGCACCGTATGGCCGCGCGGGGCCGGTCCCACTTAGAAGCGCGGAGGGGTGTGGAGTTGTGTGGGCCCAGTACCGACATCGCGCGGGGCTCCGAAATTCTTGCAGTGTACGAAATCTTCGCGCGCCAACGGCCTGTCGCGGAACTGACGGCCAAAGTGGGACAGGCCCAAGACCCTGGCGCGACGCAACGTCTCACCTTCAATATCAGCAGAAGCAGGCAAACAATCGCCGGACTCGGGGCTCACGGCTATTGCAGTCCGAATCCGCCTCCACTTCTACTCCCAGAACGGGGCCAAGAAAATTGAAGATAGACACAAAATGCAGGAGTAACTAAGCGGGATCGGCAGCATCTCTGGAGAGAAGCAATGGGTGACGTTTCAGGTCAAGACCCTTCTTTTCAGACTGAATAAGAGTATCGGCACGAAACATCACCCATTCCTTCTCTCCAAAGATGCTGCCAGTCCCGCTGAGTTACACCAGCTTTGTGTCCATCTTCAAATGATGTAATGCGCTCCAGACAGCTGTGCGTACGCATGTAATCACGCCCGACCTTCGCTCGACCGTCTCGGCTCTACGCGACCACGAGGTCGCGTAATTTGCATGCCAAGGACACCTAAGTGGGACAGGCCGTTAAGCTGGATGGAGTACAGAGAAGAATAATGAAGATATTGCCAGGATTCGAGGTCCTGAGCTATTAAGAGAGGTTGGGCAAGCAAGGAGCGCAGGGGCAGAGGGGGTGATCTAATCAAAAACAAAACTCCTATCCTACCTTACCTCCAGCACCCTGGATCATTGACCTGCCAATCCCATCCCTCTCTCCACTATGTTTCTGTAACTGAGACCCACTGTGGAAAGTGCCCTCCATTTATCCATTTAAATGGTCCATTAAACCAAGGTAATAGTTACCAGCTTAATGTCCCCATTGCAGTGAAATAACAGAGCCAGCTGATTCTTTCTAGAGGGGATAGAAAATAAGACAATTTGACCCTTTTTTGCTTTCGAATGCAACCTCTGGTTGTACTGTTGAAGACGTTTCACATTAATCGCACTTGCCATACCTCCATAGCCCCGTATTTCATTTGCTTCTCAATTATTTAACAATTTCTGTTTTGAAAACTACTTCTCCCCCCAACCTTTTCGGAAAGGGTGAGTTCTCTGAACAGTGGAAGGAGTGGGAATGGAAATCAAAAGGAAAAATTCAAAACTTAAAACCTAGAAGCTTCTGCTCAGTGCAAAAGGCTTATACAGGGCAGACTTTGTTCGGAGTATCTAAAGGAGTTTTCTGCAGCAGTGATTGAAGCACAGAAATGTAGAAACAAGGAACTGCAGATGCTGGTTTACAAATTAACACATAAGGTGTACAAAATCATGAGAAGAATAGATCCGGTAGACACACAGAATCTCTTGCCCAAAGTAGGAGAATCAAGAACCAGAAGACATAGGTTTGTGAGGGGGGAAAGATATAATAGGAACCTGAGGGGTAACTTTTTCACACAAAGGGTGGTGAGTGTATGGAATGAGCTGTCGGAGGAGGTAGTTGAGGCGGGTACTATCGTAATGTTTAAGAAACATTTGGACAGGTACATGGATGGGTCAGGTTTAGAGGGATATGGGCCAAACACAGGCAGGTGGGACTAGTGTAGATGGGACATCTTGGTCGGCGTGGGCAAGGTGGGCCGAAGGATTATTTCCACAGTGGACTGAAGGGCATGTTTTTGAGCTGTGTGTCTTTATGATTATGTAATTTGACTATCATTGCAGCTTGGTCGTTCAATTTCCTGATAATGTTCAGTACTTGTGAACTGCTACCATTGTTGACCATCTTATTCCCAATTAATTTTATTTGGTCATTAAACTCAAGATAGAGAATTTGAGCATTAATTACAGTAATAACAATCTGCATTAAAAATTGAATATTTCTAACTTTTGAACATGCAAACAGCATCTCATATTTTGCTTGGGCAGCTTATAGACCAGCTGTATGAATATTGATTTCTCTAACTTTAAGTAATCGTTGCATCCCCTCTCTCACCGTCCCTCCCCCACTCTGTAACCATATAACAATTACAGCATGGAAACAGGCCATCTCGGCCCTTCTAGTCCGTGCCGAACACTTATTCTCCCCTAGTCCCATCTACCTGCACTCAGACCATAACCCTCCATTCCTTTGCCGTCCATATACCTATCCAATTTATTTTTAAATGATAAAATCGAACCTGCCTCCACCACTTCCACTGGAAGCTCATTCCACACAGCTACCACTCTCTGAGTAAAGAAGTTCCCCCTCATGTTACCACTAACTCTAATCATTGTACTAGTTTCACTGTTGTCCTGGTGACTTTAATTGTCTGTATAACTAGCCCACAGCCAACAATGGACCATTTCTTGATCGGTTACTTATTTATATAACTTTCATTCATTTATTCTATATCTCTCTGTATCACTGTCTATATCTCTCATTTACCTCTACCCTGACTCTTAGTTTGAAGAAGGGTCTCGACCCAAAGTGTCACCTATTCCTTTTCTCCAGAAATGTTGCCTGACCTGCTGAGTTACTCCAGCTTTGTGTGTCTGTCTTTCTCCAGAGGTGATGCCTGACCTGCAGAGTTACTCCTGCACTTTGTGTCCTTCAGTGATCAATCATGCTTTGAAAAATCAATATCCCTGCCACATTTTTCGGTGCACATTGCATCATCTCTGTTCCTGCAGGGTGCTGCAGAGTATATAGTGCTGGAGGAACTCAGTGGGTCTGGCAGCATCTGTGGAGGGAATGGACAGATGTTGCTTTGGGTCGAGACCCTTGAATGCAATAGGGAGGGAGGAACGCTGGAAATGTGAGGAGGGGGTTGTAGGAGCAGGACAAAGCCCGGCAAGTTTACTTTAGCTTAATTTAGTTTGGAGATACAGCATGGAAACAGTCCGTCAACCCACCATATCCGTGCCAACCATGATCACCCTTACACTCATTCTATCCTACGCATATGGTCAATTTACATATGCCAATTATAACCTAAACCCAAACATATCTCTGGAAAGCTGACAACTGCTCCCACCTTGGAAAGGATTATTTTGATGGCTAGTTGGAATGCTGGTCCATTTTGTACAGAATGCCAAGATATAGAGTGCATAATATAGTTCTCAGCAATGTAGTGCATCAGTACCATGGACAAAGTCCAATGTCGCAATGGGGTCGAGGTGAATCGCACAGTACCCTAGCTTATGGAAGGAATAAAGAAAGAAGCTGTCTTGCACTTACTTAAGACTTCCCTGGCAATATTAGCACACAAATAGTGAAATCACACAAGGTTCACACTCTGCTTATGTGCCAGCTAATGAGAAACATAGGTTGTATTCCATGGAGAGACCAACTCAGCTGAGAAAATGACCTTGGCATATTCTCAGTGGAGCTAGAAAGGCCAGAAATAATCTCTTATTTTCCACAAACCAAACACTTTGAGTGGCAGGTTTAACAATCACTATGCCTTTTTAGGTTTAGGTTTATTAGTGTCATGTGTACCGAAGTACAGTGAAAAGTTTTGTTCTGCATGCTATCCAGTCAGATCTGGCAATACATTCGTCCTGTCACTACGTGGGGTTCCTTCAGGTGCACTGTTTTCCTAAGATAAACACCAAGTGCTGGAGTAAATCAGCGGGTCCAGCAACACCTCTAGAGAAAGAGAATGGGTGATGTTACATAGAAACATAGAAAATAGGTGCAGGAGTAGGCCATTCGGCCCTTCTAGCCTGCACCGCCATTCAATATGATCATGGCTGATCATCCAACTCAGTATCCTGTACTTGCCTTCTCTCCATACCCCCTGATCCCTTTAGCCACAAGGGCTGCATCTAACTCCCTCTTAAATATAGCCAATGAACTGGCCTCAACTACCTTCTGTGGCAGAGAATTCCAGAGATTCACCACTCTCAGTGTGAAAAATGTTTTTCTCATCTCGGTCCTAAAAGATTTCCCCCTTATCCTTAAACTGTGACCCCTTGTTCTGGACTTCCCCAACATCGGGAACTATCTTCCTGCATCTTGCCTGTCCAACCCCTTAAGAATTTTGTAAGTTTCTATAAGATCCCCCCTCAATCTTCTAAATTCTAGCAAGTACAAGCCGAGTCTATCCAGTCTTTCTTCATATGAAAGTCCTGACATCCCAGGAATCAGTCTGGTGAACCTTCTCTGGTCTGGACCTGATCTGAAGAAGGGTCCCAAACTCAAACGTCACCCATCCTTTTCCTCCAGAGATACTGCCTGACCCGCTGAGTTACTTGAGAACTTTGTGGCCTTTTGTGTATTAACCAGCATCTGTAGTTCCTTTCCACACATTATGTCTGCTCCGTTTTCCTCCCAGATTGCAAAGATGTGCAAGATTGTAAGTTAATTGACCCTCTGTAAATTGCCCCTTGTGTACAGGGAGTAAATGAGAAAATGGGATAACACTGAGCTGAGTGAATGGGCAATTGGTGAAAGGCATGGACTCGGTGGTCTGAGGGACCAGTTTTCTCTAAATTAATTTAAACTAGGTTTGGGTTTAATTAAATAAAATCGAGTTAAACTCAAGTACAATAGGCAAAGCAAAGGGGAAGATACAGAGTGCAGAATATAATTCTCAGCATTACAGCGCACCAGTTCCAGAGCCAAAGTCCAATGTCTGCAATGGGGTAGAGGTGAACCGGACAGTATCCTAGCTTATGGGCTTTAGGGCTTTATTCTTTGGAGCGCAGAAGGTTAAGGGGGGACTTGATAGAGGTTTTTAAAATGATGAGAGGGATAGACAGAGTTGACGTGGAAAAGCTTTTCCCACTGAGAGTAGGGAAGATTCAAACAAGGGGACATGACTTGAGAATTAAGGGACTGAAGTTTAGGGGTAACATGAGGGGGAACTTCTTTACTCAGAGAGTGGTAGCTGTGTGGAATGAGCTTCCAGTGAAGGTGGTGGAGGCAGGTTCGTTTTTATCATTTAAAAATAAATTGGATAGTTATATGGATGGGAAAGGAATGGAGGGTTATGGTCTGAGCGCAGGTATATGGGACTAGGGGAGATTATGTGTTCGGCACGGACTAGAAGGGTCGAGATGGCCTGTTTCCGTGCTGTAATTGTTATATGGTTATATGGTTATGGAAGGACCATTAAGGATCCTGATAACTGAAAGGAAGAAGCTGTTCCAGAATCAGGTAGCACGCCCTTCAAGCTTCCGTTCCTTCCGCCTGATGGAGAAGAAGGAATGACCGGTGGTGGGACAAGTATTTGATTAGGTTGGCTGCTTCTTACTGTGAAAAACCAATTGTCTCCAAGCCATTATCCCCACTTCGTATACATGTTTTATATAATAAACAGATATAGATTTAGATAGGAAATTGTTCATGTTTTTCCTTATGACATAAATGCACAATATTCTGTCCGTACCTAGCTATTCTTACACTTCAGAGCAATGTGGAAAGGTTATTATGGTTTGCAACAAGGTTAGGCTGCCATGGTAGATTAACACTGCAGTCTTGGTTTTCATTTTACTTTACTTCTACTTCAGAGATACAGTGTGAAAATAGATCGTTTGATCCACCGAGTCTGCGCCGACCAGCGATCAACCTGTACACTAGCACTATCCTGCACACCAGGGACAATTTACAATTTACATAAGGCAATTAACCTGCAAACCTATATGTCTTGGGAGCGTGTAAGCAAACCTATATGTCTTGGGAACACCTGGAGATAACCTGGAGAAAAGAGTTGCTGCTGCACAGTGCCAGGAATCCTGGTTCCATCCTGATTATGGGTGCTGTCTGTACAGAGATTGCATGTTCTCCCTGTGACTGCATGGGTTTTTTCCGGGTGCTCTGGATTCCTCCTAGACATGTAGGTTTGTAGGATAATTGACTTTTATAAATAGTGCTTTGTGTGTGGGATAGAACTAGTGTGCGGGATGATTGTTGTTTGGCACAGACTCGGTGGGCCGAAGTGCCTGTTTCTGTGCTGTATCTCTAAAACGAAACCTAAAACTAAAAACTACGTCATGGAGTCATGGAGTCATACAGCATGGAAACATGCCATTTGGCCCAATTCGTCCATGCTGAATGTTCATTGGAATTGATAAAGATAAGAGTTGGTCTTATTGAAAATTAAGGTTCTGATGGACTTGGCTGGGAAGATAATGAATAGATGGTTCATTTAGTGTCATAGAGTCATGCAGCATGGAAACAGGTTCTTAACCCACATTTTCCATGACGTCTGTCTAAGCTTGTCCTATTTCCTTGCGTTTGACCCAAATCCCTCAAAACTATTCCTATCCACACGCCTGTCCAAAGAAGGGTCTCAACCCGAAATGTCACCTAATCTTTTTCTCCAGAGATACTGCCTAACCCGCTGAGTAACTCCAACATTTTGTGTCTATCTGCCTGTTCAAATGTCCTTTAAATGTTGTCCAGGTTACAAGCACTTGCATTAGGGACACCTTATATATCCAAACAATGCAGAGCATTTGTTAAACTGTGAGAGATTGGATATTGTAGATGTTCAAACGGACTTGGGTATGTTTGTACTAAAGTCGCTGAAGGCAGGCATGCAGGTGCAATAAATGATTAACAAGGCATTTTTTTGCAGACTTTATTATCAAAGGAGGGCTGAGAATGTGTTCTTGCAATTGTACAGGACCTTAGTGAGCATGCACCTGGTGTGATGTGCACAGTTTCAGTGTCATCTAAGAAATGATGCACTAAAAAATTCATAGAGAAGGTGGAGTGGAGATCACTAAATTGGCTCCAGGAATGGTGGGTTTACTGCATGTGTAGAAACAAAGAACTGTTGGTTTATACGAAAGTGCTGGAGTAACTCAGCAGGTCAGGCTGCATCTCTGAAGTACAAGGATATGAGATGTTTTGAGTTGTGACCTTTCTTTGGTCTAAAGACAGGGTGTGGAGGCGAGATAAGACCAGGTCCATTGTTGGCTAGGGAAGGTGTGATCTGGAGAGGGATTCAATGTGGTGAGCAGTGGAATTGTTCAAGCAAGTAGTGTGGCAGAATGTGGCAAGGGGGGGGGGAGGGGAGTGTGAGTAGAACTGTATGAGTTGATAGGGTTTGTATTCTTGAGAGTTCAGAAGATTGGAAAGAGACCTTATAAAAACATGCAAAGGTCTTGAAGGGTTTGAAATGCTGGATGCAATGACGATTTACACTTTAGACTTTACATTTTCAAGATACTATGAGGCCCTTCGGCCCACCAAGTCCGCGCCAACCAACAATTACCCTGTACACTAACCTACGCACATTAGGGACAATTTTACAACTTATCAAATCCAATTAACATGCAAACCTGTACGTCTTTAGAGTGTGGGAAGAAACTCTGCAGAGCACCTGTGGAAAACCCATACCATCACATGGAGAACATGCAAACTCCACACCGACTGCTGTGGTGCCACCCAGTGGGAAGCCCACTCACTATGCGAACCCTCAGCAGTCGGGGGGTAGGGTCACGTGACTGGTTAATGGCAGGAAAGTGTTGTCACGGGGTTTAGGGGTGTGCCCCCGTATAAGTATAGAGCCCCGGGTCAGTCTTCCCTATTCGCGTATGATAGAAACATAGAAACATAGAAACATAGAAAGTAGGTGCGAGAGTAGACCACCAGGTCCGTCGAGCCCGCACCGCCATTCGCTCATGGCTGAACACTAAACAGACACACTTACCCACAAACAGTAGACACAAGACACAGAACACAAGACACTACCCTCCCCTTTATACCGCTATCACCCCTCTCCACCCCAAGAACCTCGTGATCTCCTGGGGGAGGCAAAAAAACGGATAAAAACCCAGGTCCAATTCGGGAAAAAAATCCGGGAAATTCCTCTCCGACCCCAATCCAGGCGATCGACACTTGTCCAGGAGATCACTCAGGTCTTACTATACTAACCATACCTAGGTCCATATCCCTGCCCTCTCCCCGTAGCCCCTTATCCCCTTGGCAGCTAAAAAAACATCTATTTTAGTCTTAAATATATTTAAAGTTTCTGCTTCCACTGCTCCCTGGGGCAGTGAATTCCATAAATTAACCACCCTCTGGGTGAAGAAGTTCTTCCTCATCTCAGTTTTAAAAGAGCCCCCCCTTATTCTGCAACTATGTCCCCTAGTTCTAGTTTCCCCGATCATTGGGAACATCCTCGGTGCATCCACCCGATCAAGGCCCCTCACGATCTTATATGTTTCAATGAGATCGCCTCTCATTCTTCTAAACTCCAAAGAGTAGAGTTCCAGCCTACTTAACCTTTCCTCATATGTCAATCCCCTCATTGCAGGAATTAATCTTGTAAACCTTCGCTGCACTGCCTCCAGGGCTAGTACATCCTTTCTTAAGTATGGACCCCAGAACTGTACACAGTATTCCAAATGTGGTCTCACTAATACTGTGTACAGCTGCAGCAAGACCTCCGTGTTTTTATACTCAATCCCCCTAGCAATAAAGGCCAAAACTCCATTGGCCTTCCTGATTGCTTGCTGCACCTGCATACTAACTTTCAGTGATTCATGTACTAATACCCCTAGATCCCTTTGCGTTGCATTACAACGCAGCTCCTCCTCATTTAGAAAATAACTTGCCCTATCATTTTTTTTCCCAAAGTGAATGACTTCACATTTATTAGTATTAAATTTCATCTGCCAAGTTGTTGCCCACTCACCTAGCTTATCTATATCCTTTTTTTTTTTTTTGTTCTCGTTACTTCATCAATAAGGATCTCTTTGATTCATCACGCATGGCTTGCTAATTTGCCTGCCATATTTGTGACCCTGACGATCCAAACCAGTCAGTTTGGATTTCAATTATGTTTGCAGACAACGATCAACCTCAACAGCCCGAGGTCGCTGACACTCTGGCCCAGCAGAATGCTGTCTCCTTGAAGCTGCGCATGTTCTGGACATCGTGCTCCAGGTGCGGTTCCAACAAGCCGAGGCCCAGTTCCACGATTGACAGATAACGGCCAACGACACCCAGTGCTACTATGTGGTTGGCGCTTTGGATCAGGAGACGGCCAGTCGCCTGGTCCTTTACCTACGCGCGCTGCCGGATCAGGACAAATATGAGGGCCTTAAAACGCTGCTCTTGTGGACCTTTGGGCTCAGCCGCCGAGACAGTGCAGCGCGGCTTATGCAAATGGGCGGCTTCGGCGATCGCAAGCCATTAGAGCTCATGAGCGAGATGCTCCCCCTCATGGATGGGCATCGGCCCTGTCTGCTTTACGAACACGCCTTTTTGGAGCAGATGCCGGACGACATCCGCCTGCTGTTCGAGGGTGAGGATTTTGCAGACCCCTTACTGCTAGCAGAGCGTGCAGACGAGCTGTGGCAAGCCACGCAGCAGGGCGGTGGGTCGATCGATCGCGTATCTAGAAACCAGGCCCTGCACTGCCTGTCCCGAACGACCCCGGTAAGGAGAGGTGGTGTTACTACCACCAGCGCTGGGGTCCCGCAGCCCGTCAGTGCCGCCCGCCCTGCTCGTATCTGGGAAAGGCCAGGACCGGCCGCTAGTAGTCACTGTGGTGGTCGGCCTGAAGCAACGCCTCTACGTGTGGGATCGCCACTCTGGACAACGTTTTGTGGGGGATACAAGTGAGGAGGTTAGTGTTTTACCCCCATCGGGGGTGGACATTCATTCTGGCAAGCGGGGCCTTTTGCTGACAGCAGTCAACAGCAGCTCCATATGGACGTATGGAGTTCGCAAGATCCCGCTCATTTTTGGCCCATGCCATTTTACCTGGAACTTTACGGTGGCCGACGTTTCCCAGCCGTTGCTGGGCGCAGGTTTCCTCCGGGCCCAATCCCTGTTAGTGGATGTGCGGGGGCAAAGCCTCGTTCATCTACCCTTTCGCTTTTGTGCCTCCGGTTCTGGGGGGGTCCTGTGGCGCCACTCACTATGTGAACCCTCGGCTGTCGGGGGTAGGGTCACGTAACTGGGTAATGGCAGGAAGGAGTTGTCACGGGGTTTAGGGGTGTGCCCTAGTATAAGTATTGAGCCCCGGACAGCCTTCCCCCATTCATGTGTGTGTTGTTCTCTTTACTTCATCAATAAAGCTCTCTTTGATTCACCACGCATGGCTTGCTAATTCGCCCGCCATACTCCGCACATAGTCAGGATCAAACCCGGGTCTGGTTTATAGGGATATGGACCAATCGCAGCCAGGTGGAACGAGTGTAGATGGGACATGTTGGTCGGTATGGGCAGGCTGGACCGAAGGGCCTGTTTCCACACTGTGTGACTCTATAAGTCAAGTCAAGTCAAGTCATGTTTATTCGTCACATACACATACGAGATGTGCAGTGAAATGAAAAGTGGCAATGCTCGCGGACTTTGTGCAAAAAGACAAACAAACAAACAACCAAACAAACTATAAACACAATCATAAACACACACATATTATTTTACATATTAAATATTGGAAGGAAAAACGTTCAGTAAAGTTAGTCCCTGGTGTTTACAGTCCGAATGGCCTCTGGGAAGAAACTCCTTCTCAACCTCTCCGTTCTCACAGCATGGCAACGGAGGCGTTTGCCTGACCATAGCAGCTGGAACAGTCCGTTGCATGGGTGGAAGGGGTCTCCCATGAAAGAATATGAAAGAAATATGTTCTCACATCATTACAAATGCCTTCAGGATACATTAAGACACAACATCGGTATACCTGTAGAGGTTAATTTACAAGACAGCACACTAATTATGTTATTTTTGAGCTCTTGTTACAGATTGAATGAAAGTTAAATTGGTTCATTATTTGAGCACTTGACTCTTCTATCCAATAAGATCACAGTAGAAAAAACGTAGAACAAAACAGCATGATCCCCACTTAATATAATCATGCACATCTTTAATAATGAAGAGACAAAGTGGTTCTGTGTATGTGTAATGACTGGCAACATTTTAATAGATTGCCTCAATAAATGAATGAGTGGGAAAAACGAAAAGGCCTTGAGTGTTATAATACGGGTGGAAAAATATTAATAGCATAATAAGGAGATTTCCACTCTCCAAATATAATATGTGTAATAAATAATCTCTGAAAAACAACCTAATTATTTTTGAGCACTAATACTTGGGTGAACTTGTTATGAGATGTACCAATCCCAAGGAAATTCCATCCATCAGTGTTAAAATCATTTGTTCTGCTCTTGCATTAATTCTAGTTATTAGTGGAATCATTCATCTTTGTCACTTCCCACAGGCCCTGAACTTTGAGATCAAGAAATCCTACACCTTGAAGGTGGAGGCAGGGAACACGCGCATTGACCCGCGCTTCATCAGCAAGGGGCCCTTCAAAGACACGGCCGCCGTGAAGATCACAGTGGACGATGCAGATGAACCTCCAGTATTCTCCTTGCCCAACTACTTCTTGGAAGTGAGGGAGAACGCGGCCTTCGGATCACTCATAGGGGAGGTTCTGGCTCGGGACCCCGATGTCAGCGATAGCTCTGTAAGGTAGGGAAGGCTGCATCCTGGTTTCTTGCTGCATTTAGAATACAGAGGGTGGCATGGTGGCGCAGAGATAGAGTTGCTGCCTTACAGCACTAGAGATCTGGGTTCAATCCCGACTACAGGTTCTGTCTGTACAAAGTTTGTACGTACTCCCCGTGACCTGCATAGGTTTTCCCTGCCCTCTTCAGTTTTATCCTACACTCCCAAAACGTACAGGTTTGTAGGTTAATTGGTTTGGTATAAAATGTAAAATTGTCCCTAGTATGTGTAGAATAATGTTAATGTATGGAGATCGCTGATTGGTGCGGACTCGGTGGGCCGAAGGGCCTGTTTCCGAGCTGTATCTCTGAATTAAACTAAAATTTACTCTCTATACCTCTGTGTCCTTTGACTCCCCAGGTCAATGTTCAGCTGCTGTAGCGTTGGGAATACTGGTGCCGATCATTTATGGAGTTCATCTAGGAAATTGACTGCTAGATGCCAGCTCTCCATGTGTCTATTGTTTTCATTAAACATCTGTGAACCTTGAAACTGAGGGTCACCAGCTGCTCAGCAGTGGGAGACATCATTAGAGTTTAGTTTAGTTTGGGGATACAGCAGGAAACAGGCCTTTTGGCCCTCCGAGTCCGACAACCAGCAACTCCAAATATAGTTCTATCCTACACATTAGGGACAATACAAGGGGCTGTCCCACTTACACAACCTTTTCGGTGACTGCCGGCACCCATTATAGGCCGCCAAAATTGTTTAACATGTTGAAAATTCAGCGGCGACCAGAAACACGCTATGACTGTTTGGGAGACTAGGAGACCTCTCACAACCGTACAGGCGACCCCTGGCGACATGTTGTGGGTGTCGCGGGGTGTCACCAGGGTGCATGTCACCATGCCGACTAATGACGGGGGCCGGCAGTCCGTCTGTCTTTTTTTCTTTCTTTTGTCTTGTTGGGAGTATGTTTTTGGTTTTATTTTAGCGGGGGGCGGGGGGCGGGTGGGAGAAACTTTTTAATCTCTTCCCTGAACTGGGGATGCGACTTTTCCCTTGTCGTTTCCCCGTTGTCGTTGGGGCCTAATATCGTGGAGCTGATGGCCTCCAACCGGAATCGACTTGAGGGCTCCAGCCGTAGACCCTGCGGACTCACCATCTGGCTGACACACTTGGGCACACATCCAATGCACAAGCATGCATATACACATGCGTGGGAGTGCACACACGCAGTTCATAGGTACACTGGCTGACTTCGGAGCTGTGGTGGTGCTGCAGCTGCAACCCGACTTCGGAGCTTCGGCCGCGGGCCCTATGGACGGTGGAGTCGGGAGCTCGCAGGTCCCTGGTGGGAGACCGATTTTTGGAGCTCCCGCAACGGCAACTTCGCCCGCCCGAATCGAGGGGTTTGAATCGGCCCGAAGCAGGGCCTTACATCGCCCAGCGCGGCTTAAACGGTTGCAGGACTTAACATCGCCCGCGGCTTTAACATCGGGAGCCCCGGTCACCTCGACGTTGCAGATTGGCTGCCTGACCGCAGGAGAAGAACAAAGGACAAGGAAGAGATAAGACTTTTGCCTTCCATCACAGTGAGGAGGTGTTTGGAGATTCACTGTGATGGATGTTTATGTGGAATTGTGTTAATTGTGTGTTTTTGTCTTTTTTTTGCTGTTATGACTGCAGGAACGAAATTTCGTTCAAAACTTGCATGTTTGAATGACAATAAAGGGCAATTGAATTGAATTGAATCTCATGCAACATATACACATACACACACACACATATTACACCTTCATAGCATATCTTACACACTTCTCACACTTCACACACATTTGGGCACACATCCAATGCACAAGCATGCATATACACATGCGTGGGCGTGCACACACACAGTTCATAGGTACACTTCCGTAACATACCTACATACACACAGACATATACGTGCACATTGACACATAGAGACATACATAAACAGACATGCAACCACAGACAACTCTCCCCAAAATCTATTCCCCTTCCCCACCCACACACACACAAGCATGCACAATGCGCACACACATGTGTACCTACACTCACACTGGCATGCATGCACACACACATATGCACACACTCACACTCACATGCAATCAAAGCCAATCTTCCCAATATGCCCTGGTCCACTTTCCACCTAAGCGCACACACATATATCCTGGCATTGCGGCATTCATTGGGTATCGAGCTTCTGGGTATCAAGGCATGGATTTAAACACATAGAGTGGGATCGCACACCCGTGAACTGCAGGTAAGGCAAGGCTGGTGGATTCCATCCTCTGAAGCATACATAGAAATAAATGCCACCTTTCACTTTATATGCTCTCATCAATACACATAACACACACGCACACATAAAGTGAAAGCATACATAGACGCATCCACATATGAAGGGCAACACCTAGCTGCACACAAACACACACTAAATGATCACAAAAATATGCTGACACAAACAAACACACACAAATCCCAAACAAAACATATCACACACATTCATATGCAAATTGTTTCATCATTGTGATGTTGCTGTTCATGGGATCTTGCAGTTCCCTACAGTGGCCTCAATTCCACAAGTACTCCATGGGCAAGAAGCATGTGAAGGAAGCTATATAAATGCAAGTCTTTCTTTGTTCGACCGCTGAGAGAAATGTGGTCTTTATATAACCTGCACTGTACCTAGGCTGCGAGTATTTGATTTATCTATTTATTCAATTGATCTATTTGTGTCTCAGCAAATAGCTTCAAATAATAGAAGTGCACAGGAAGATTTAATACCCTAATAGCATGATTTAGCCTGTGTAGTCCAAAAGTGAGCTATGCTCACAGCACTAAATTTAGCATTTCCAAACTCGCAGCTGAGATAGCAAATCAAATTTTAAAACGATTAAAATTTAAAACCCATTTTGAGATGCGATAGAGACAAATATAATTTGCATCATTGATATTATTCAATGATAGGTGTTTCCACTTTATCTTGATGTGGCTTCTGTGGATTAAAAAAAGAAAGGTGTGTTGTTTAAATCAAGTGGCCCTATATCCAGCCTGCTGCCTGGTCTCACGAGGCCATAGAGGTGGAGTAACCATTCTGCTCCTCATGCCTGTTCTGCTATTCAATACCATCATGGCTGATCTATGCCAACCTCAACTCCTCTTAAAGAGTCATAGAGACATAGAGTCATACAGCATGGATACAGCCCCTTTGGCACAACCTGCCCACACCAGCCAACATGCCCATCTACACTAGTCCCACCTGCCTGCGTTTGACTCATATCTCTCTAAACCTATTTTACTTCGGAGTCACATGAGTGACTACGTGAAGAACCCCGCCAGGACGCAAGCGTGTCATATCACTTTCACGCTTGCGAAACGACAGGCGGGGTGGAGCGTTCCCCCGCAGCGGTAAGTTTGAAACCGCGACCTGCAGGTAAGTGATTTACTCTGCAGTAGTTTTTGTCCCCGCGCTGTTTTTACACAGGAGGGGTAGCTGGACAAAATAGTGTCCACAAGTGCTGCGAGTGAAGCTGGCTGGGGAGGACCGCGAAGTTGCGGGAGCCAGCAGCAGCTGAAGGCACAAGCCCCGTAAGTGGGATCAGCTGTGCCGACTTTTGGTCCCGCGCCGGCCAGAACACCACGGCCGGGTGGGAGACTATTCAGATGGGGCCGTCGACTTTTGACAAGTCGAAAACGGCAGGAGGCGGGGTGGAACGACGTTCCCCCATAGCGACAATTTAAACCAGGACCTGCAGGTAAGAGCTGCGGTCTTTTTGTGTTTTCCCATGCTGATTACAGGTAGAGAAACCAACGGGCCGCGACAAAGCTGGTGGGCTAGCAGCGGCCAGCGGCACTTGAATCACCTATAATGGGATCAGCTGTGCCCGATGTCGCCTCCGCACCGGCCAGATCCACTCCACGGCCGGGTGGTAAGGCAAGACAAAAAACCATCAAAGTCGTGGACACAGAGGAGTCCGACTTTGAGCAGCCGCAGGCGGCCAGTGACCGTGAGCGCTGGAGCCGGATGGAGCGGTGTGTGGAGCATTTGCTCCAACGTGACAGGCTCCGGGAGATGGAGTCGAGTCACTGTGGGCTCTATGTAAAACCCACAGCAGCACCTCTTGTAGGGCTGCACAGTGCTTCTCCCTCGTCAGAGGGGAGTACTGGGGGTCAGTTCTGGGCTGATCCTGAAGAGGGGTTTGCAGAACAGAAATCAAGTGTGCAGGGGATGCAGGAACGAGAACATCTACTGGACATGGTGTCCAACTTCATACAGCCAGACCAGACTGGCCACAACCTGGAGGACACCTGACACCGGGTAACTGTATATCCCGGAATGTTTCTTGTAGTAAATAATTGTATATGGAAACTCCTAAACAGTGGGGATAACAGCTTTCACCCGCACAATGGATGAGAAGGACATGTCGCAGGACCAACAGGATGCACTGGCACTGCTTTGCAACACACGGCCATAGACAGCACCCTTACGCACCCACCAGTAGAACAAGGCCGACTGGTGAAAGCTCGAAGGTCCGGTACACCAAACATGAGTCTTTTTTAGGCCATAGCCCAGACCGGCCTTCTTGGAAGATACGCAAACCTCCAACATCAACCAAACCACAAACCCAGACACTGACGCCTCAACATCAACGAAGGATTTACAAAAAGAAGTAAACCTGCCACTGGTAACTATGGAGGTAGGTGGGTCTGGTTCTCTACAAATTGCAGGGAGCATGGAGGTTGGGGGGGGGGGAGATTACTCTCCTTTCTGGATGCATGGAGTATGTTAACTACCGATACTTATATTTAAGCAGTATCCAGGGATATACAATAGAATTATACACAAGTACAGCCCTCCAGTTCAACATATACCGAACCGAATGTTCGTACTTTCCGGTAAAGAAAGATCAGAAGCGCAGGCTGAACTGGAGCGGACTTACGCAAAAGGGGTAATTGAAAAATCCCAACATGAACCGCTAGAATTCGTGTCCAATATCTTTACCAAAATCAAAAAAGATGGTGGTTGTCGCATCATCATAGATCTGACCAAATTGAATACATTTGTACAATATATTCATTTAAAAATGGAAACCTTTGTTACTGCTAAACAATTGATTTCCAAAGGTTACTTCATGGCTAGCATCGATTAAAAAATGCTTACTATTCAGTGCCTATACGAGGTGACCACAAATGTTACTTAAAATTCAACTGGATGGGACAATGTTGGCAATATAGAGCGCTGCCAAATGGGTTAACATCAGCCCCCAGGCTGTTCACTAAAATTTTGAAACCAGCCCTAGCGTTTCTACGGAAACGAAAACACATGGTCATGGCATATCTAGATGACATACTTATTGTGGGCAAAACTTTGGAATTGGCCAAACAAACTGTAACAGCCACAAAACAGTTATTTGAAAAACTGGGGTTTATTATCCATCCAGTTAAATCTAAATTAACGCCTTCCACTACTATGGACTATTTGGGGTTCACCATTGACTCAGTTCACATGTCGGTGACTTTGCCAAAGGGAAAGGCTATAGACTTAATAGAGGCTTGCAATAACCTCTTTGACATCAGTAACCGTCCATCAGATTGGTAGCAAAAGTAATTGGCAAAATGGTGGCTGCTTTTCCAGCCACACAATTTGAACCTTTACTTTACCAAAATTTACAGAGAGCAAAAATACAAGCACTCAAAATCAATGCTGGTCATTTTGACAGACCAATGAAGCTCCCAATCAAAGCTATAATGGAACTAAAATGGTGGATAGATAACATTTGGCTTTGTTTCAATCCAATCATTATCAGCAACCCTTCTATGGTGCTACAAACTGATGCCAGTGCACTTGGTTGGGGTGCCACCAATTCCATCTCCAGCTGTGGAGGTAGATGGACTGCTCAAGAGGCATCATTATTACTAACACTGGGCATAAACTACCTGGAAATGTTGGGTGCATTCTATGGCCTAAAGTCATATTGTACTGGGTCATATCACCAGCATGTTAGACTACAGATTGACAATACCACCGTGGTAGCATATATCAACCACATGGGTGGAAACAAATCGACATCATGTGACAATCTGGCTAATACAATTTGGCAGTGGTGTATCCAGTTGGCAGTGGTGTATCCAGAGAGATATTTGGATATCAGCTACTTACCTACCAGGTAAACTAAATTTAGTGGCAGACACCAGGTCACGCAAATTTAATGATAACACCTTCATGGATGTTGAATAAAAAGTATTTGCTGATATTACAGCAGGATATGGAACACCAGATATCGATCTATTCGCATCCAGGCTTAATCACCAGTTATCAAATTATGTTTCATGGGAACCAGATCCTGGGGCATCGGTGACAGATGCATTTTCGCTGCATTGGGGGGAAATTGTTTATTTATGCATTCCCTCCTTTCTGCCTCATCAGTCGGGTATTAAGGAAAATACAGCAGGACTCTGCGTCTGGTATTTTGGTAGTACCCGATTGGCCTACTCAACCATGGTTCCCAGTGATAATGAACATGGTATTAGAACCATGTATCACCATCCCGAATAGACCAGACTTGTTGGTTCATCCCGTAACAAGGGATAGCCACCCATGCCATAACTATTTGAATTTATTAATTTGTAGATTTTAAAAATACCTCTACTACAGCTGGGACTGACGGACCGAACAGTAAACATGATTTCGGCGGCCCAAAGACAGTCCACCAAAAAACAGTATCTGGTCTATATCAGGAAGTGGGAGATGTATTGTAACAAAAACAGCATCACCTACAGAGATATGAACATCCCGTCTGTTCTGGAATACCTGGCAGGCCTCCATTATGATGAGGGGCTCAGTTATAGTGCCATCAACTGCGCCGGAAGTGCCTTATCGACTTATCTATGGCAAGGAACAGAGCGTCACTCTGTTGGAACTCACCCACTGGTAACAAAACTTATGAGGGGAATTTTTAATACCAATCCCCCAAGAACCAGGTACTCCCAAATATGGGATGTGAGTATTGTCCTGAAAATGCTCAGGAATTGGTCTCCAGCAACAGCTCTGTCCCTACATAGACTGACATTAAAAACAGTCATGCTAATGGCATTGGTCACGGCACAAAGGGTACAGTCATTACATACATTAAGTCGGGACAACATGACTTCTTCATCTGAAAACATTACGTTTCATATTTATGAATTAGTGAAACAGAACAGACAGAGATCAGCGGGCCTCAATATCGAATTTAGGTCTTACCTAACAGATGATCGTCTCTGTATAGTAAAACATTTGTCGTTATATATGGAGAAAACGAAAATCATCAGAGGCAATGAAAAGGCACTTTTAGTCAGCCATAAGCAACCACACAAAAAAGTGTCGGTCCAGACCATCTCAAGATGGCTGAAACAGGTTCTAACACAGGCTGGGGTGGATACTAATATTGTAAATCTCATTCCACCAGGGCTGCAGCTACATCGGCAGCTATGCAGTTGGATGTACCAATGGACCAAATCCTCAAGGCAGCAGGATGGTCAGAGGAAAAAACATTCCAACTATTTTATCATAAACCAGTCATTAAACCTGGAACATTTGCAGAAACAATTTAAGTTCTGTAATTTAATTTACCCCATAAATAGGGGCTATAATTTGTGTTAATCAATTCAAGGGTTTCGGCCCGAAACATCGCCTATTTCCTTCGCTCCATATATGCTGCTGCACCCTCTGAGTTTCCCCAGCAATTTTGTGTACCATGGATTTCAATGTCGGATTTATGTCTAAAATATGTTGACACAATTCCTTCTACAGTCATTAAGGCAGAGTGATGCATGGACTCGTTTCCACGGCATGAAATCACAGAGCTTTGAAATCTTCACGTAGTCACTCACGTGACTCCGAAGTAAAATAGTAAGATTAAACGAGAACTTACCAGTTCGAAGTTTGATCATTATTTTATGAGGAGTACATTGAGGGAATACGTGCCCTCCGCTCCCACCCATGATCATATACTCAACTGGTATTTCTTTCTCTTATCTTACTATGTTTAAGTCATTACAGTTATCTGTGATTTCACACCGCTGCTTTGAAGAATGACACGCATGCGTCCTGGCGGGGTTCTTCACATATTCCCTCAACGTACTCCTCATAAAATAATGATCAAACTTCGAACTGGTAAGTTCTCGTTTAATCTTACTATTCTATCCATGTACCTGTCTGATCGTTGCTAAGACTTTGCGATAGTACCTGCCTCAACTGCTTCGTCCGGCAGCTCATTCCATACACCCACCACTCTTTGTGTGAAAAAGTTACCCCTCAGGTTCCTATTAAATCTTTTCCACCCATCACCTTAAACTTATGTCCTCTGGTTCTTGATGCTCCTACACTGGGAAATAGACTCAGTGCATTTACCAAATCTATTCCTCTCATCCTCTCTTCCTTTACTAGTTCCATCTCAGGCTCAATTTCTCAGTCCTTCAAATATTTATCTACCTCCACTGTAAATGCTTTTAATGATCCAGCAAAAAGTACTGTATGTAACAAGATCCCACTGGGTTGAGGGTGATGTATTAACAAGGATAAAGCTTGGTTAAGGAACTGTTGGAAATATGAGGTCTTTTTCAGGCTGAGAGACTGTTATTCATGGATTACCACAGGGATCAGTTCTGGGGCCTTTCCTGCTCCCAATTAACTTCCATGATGAAAAATATGATAATATACTGATGCAGATCGCGACAGAAAAGGGCGATGTGAGGAGATCGCCAAGAGACTGTAAGAACACGGAGGACAGGTTCGGTGAATGGTCATGCAGGAGTGCAATTTGGAATAATGTGCAGTTGTTTACATAGTGAGCTAAAACAGAGTGGTTTGTAAACCACTAGTGGGAGAGTCCAGGACCAGAGGCCACAGCCTCAGAATAAAAGGGTGTACTTTTAGAAAGGAGATGAGGAGAAATTTCTTTAGTCAGAGGTGAATATGTGAAATTAATTACCACAGATAGCTGTGGGAGACAAGTTAATAGATATTTTTAAGGCGGAGATTGACAGATTCTTGATTAGTAGGGGCATCCGGGTTGATGCACAGAAGGCAGGAGAATGGGGTTGAGAAGGACACATAGGTCAGTCATGATTGAATGGCAGTGTAGACCTGATGGGCCGAATGGCCTCATTCTGTTCCTAGAACATGAACTTATGGATGTATAAATGATGTGATTTCATTAATTCTGCAGAAGAATAAGGAGATGCAGAAAGCAAACATAGAGTGGGGTGGGCTTTGGGGAAGGCAAATACCTTTTGGGCTGCACAAGTGGGTTGGAATACATGAACATGAGAGGGGGAAAGTTTAATGGAGATGTGCAAGGCAAGTTTATTACCTAGAGAGTAATGGGGGCCTGGAACGCATTGCCACTGGGGGAGGGGGGGGGGGGGGGGGGGGGGGGGGGGAGGTAGATACAAGAGTGACATTTAAGAGGCATTTGGATCGGCACATGGAAATACAGGGAATAGCAGTATATGGATCATGGCAGGCAGATGAGATCAATTTATCTAGGCATCATGTTTGGCACAAACGTTGTGGGCCGAAGGATCCATTCCTGTGCTATACTATTCTATGCTCTTTGCTTTTCATTCCGATAATGATCTTATGCACCTCTATAAGATCACCCCTCGTATACCAAGGAATAATGCCCTAGCCTGCTCAACCCCTCCCTATACCTCAGGCCCTCGAGTCCTAGCAACATTCTCGTAAATCTTATCTGCACCATTTTCTACTTAACAACATCTTTCCTATGATAGACACAAACTGCTGGAGCAACTCAGCGGGTCAGCAGCCTCTCTGGAGAATAGGAACAGGTGACATTTCGGGGTCGGAACCTTTCTTCAACATTTCCTTCCTAGTTCTTTCTTCAGCAGTTCCTTCCTAAAGATCTTTCCCATAACAGGGTGACCAAAAACTGAACATAATGCTCCAAACGTAGCCTCTCCAATGTCCTGTACAACTTAGTTACAGAGTCATGTAACACGGAAACAGGCCCTTCAGCCCAACTGGTCCATGCCATGACAAAAGTGACGAGCAAGATGCTCCATCTAAGCTAGTCCCATTTGCCTGCCTTTGGCCCATTATACTTCTAAACCTCTTGTATCTGTCTGTGCTTTTAATAACCTCAGCACTTATTTGCCAGATTTGACAATTGCTCTTATTTTCACAAATGATTTACTGTACTCAGTTCAAAGCTGTTGTCTATCTCTCTCTCTCTCCCTGATAATAACCATGTCCCGCGAAGAACCATTGCAGCCTAATTTAAGAAAATTATTCTTCCTACATGCTGAGCTATGAAGGAGCTTTGAAAGATGAAATCTGCAGGTATCGAGCCGGCTGTCATTCTGTCGTAAGATGCACTCAAACAGCAATCAGCACTTTTTTTAGCCCTTTGGTTGTGCATGTGGTTCTTCTCAAGCCACAATCATTCACCAAAGCCCTTGTCAAGCTCCCTGAGATTCACTCAGTGAATTGAAATCTGTGACTGTGATTTGAAAGGTCAGTCTGAAACTTGTTGGGGATAATTTGAAGCTGCGTTGATTATGCACCAGTGTGGCTCAGTTCAAAGGTCATTTCTCCCTGAGACAGAAGGTTTAGTTTGCGCCTCAATCCAAGGACCTGGACTCCCCCTGAATAACATTGGGAATCTCTTCTGAATGAGGCGTTTAGTTTACAGTGTTCTCTTTGGAGATACAGTATGGATACGGACCCTTCAGCCCACCGAGTCCATGCCGACCATCAATCGCCCATTCACACCAGTTCTAAGTTATTCCACTTTCGCAAACAAGATCCTGGTGAGGCCACCTCTGCAATATTTTCCATGAGAATTTGATTGAACTTGAAAGACACAGAAACAGGCCTTTCAGCCCACTGACGATGTCAGCATGATCATCCGCTGTGGGCTAAGCACTATGTTATCCCACTTTCACATACAAGGTCCAGATGAGGAATATTGTCAATGAGATCTTGATTGAAAGTGAAAGACACAGGAATCAGCCCTTCAGCACATTAAGTCCATGCCGGCATCTGTCATCCATTCACATCTACCTCCACCTCCAGATCCATCCATCCGTCCATCCATTCACCTCCTGATTCAGGTATAATTTCTTCCCAGCTGTTATCAGGTAATGGAACCATCCTTTCATACACTAGAGAGTGGTTCTGGGCTACCATATGACTCATTGGAGACCCTCAGACCCTAATCGGATTTTACTGGACTTTATCATACACTAAACATTATTCCCTTTATCCTGTATCTGTGCACAGTGGATGGCTTGATTGTAGTCATGTATAGCTATTCCACTAACTGTATAGCAGGCATCAAAACCTTTTCACTGTACCTCGGTACAGTAATCTAAACTCCAAGTTCCTCCAGCAATTTGTTTTATGCTGTAGTGCAGTCTCTTGTATCTAGTTAATTGTAAAGTCTCATATGTCATCTTGAGTTTGTGAAATGAAAGACTTCCTGGTTTAAAGCTGGTGTTATTGCATGTTGACTTTAAAATGGAAAGGGAGATTGGCTAAGATCTGTAATGGGTAGGTTATTTTATATCATCCATTTAGCCAAAAGCTGAAATTAGCAGTTTTCTCTTCTCCCACTTACTGAATGGGGTTTTGTTGTGAGTGTATGCAATTTTTTTTCTGGGAATGATCATTGAATACTTTTGTTTTGTAGGTATTCCATTGATCGCCACACCGACCTTGAGAGGTTGTTCAACATTAATGCTGATGAGGGAAAGATTACACTGGCAAAGCCCCTGGACAGAGAATCTGATGTCTGGCATAATATCAGCATTATCGCCACGGAAACCCGTACGTACCACATTGATTGTTTGACATGATTTAACCTAATGCTTCAGGGTGGTTAACCTTTACCTGAGACCGATATATTGGTTCAACGGTACTTTATTTTTCACATATTCTGAGGTACAGTGAAATTCATTTTTGTATGCAGTTCAGTATAAGTGTCACTGTACACAAGCACTTAGATATATCTTAGATAAGCATCCCAGATACAGTCCAAGTGTATAGCAGTTATATACTGAGACAGTATACACAGTCACCAGATTTGGCACCATTTTCAAGTCCCTGTTTGCAAGTGCAGGATTATTGACCTTAACCATGAAGGCCCGTTGTCCTGGTGGCATTGCAGGGACAGCCTGGCCAAGCTTGGCCCTTGGTGTCATCTACCATTCCTCCATTGCTCCGTGCCATCTTAGGCCACGTCTTTGTCCACATGCTCCACCTCTTGGAGCTGTGGGAATGGACATGGTGTGGTGTAAAAGGGTCATCAAGTCATACAGCATTGTTTATGAAAAAATACACCAAGTGCTGGACTAACTCAGAGGATCTGGCAGCATCTCTGGAGAACATGCAATGAACACAGTTTCAGGTTGGGACTCTTCCTCAGATGCTGATAGGCACCAATTTGACTTGGGACTCATCTTCGGACTCAGGATCCCACAGTTTGAAACGCTACCGCCCATGTTCTCCAGAGATGCTGCCTGCCTCTCTGAGTTACTCCAACAATTTGTGTCTTGTATCCAAGTCAGGGTGTGTGTGTGGTTTGGAGGACAACATTCAGGTGCTGGTGGCCCCAGGCTTTTTGCTGCTCTTGTCCTTGCTGTTAGAGGTGGGTTTGGAAGGAGTCTTGGAGAGTTGCTACAATGCATCCTTCAGATGGTACAAACTGCCGCTATTGTGCATCAGTGATGGAATGAGTGAATGGTTGTGCATAAGATGCCTACATATAAACTTTGGCCCAACCTCATCCTTTTATCATGAGGCAACCCGTCATCCTTGGAATAATGAAGTCCCTCTTCACTGCCTTTAAAATAAGTGTAAATCCATACATAATACTCTAGACATCCTATACCCATCTAGGTAAAGTAGCTTGTTTGATCAGAACCCCAACCGGCTCCACAAACTTTCCTTCCACCCCCATAATACTGCATCCTCCAAAAAACACATTGCAACTAATGACCCAGACCATTTTAACTCCTTTCCCCATTCCCACACTGACCTTTCTATCCTGGTCCTCCTCCAATGTCAGAGTGAGGCCACGCGCAAATTGGAGGAACAACGCCTCATATTTCGCTTGGGCAGCTTACAACCCAGTGGTTTGAACAATGATTTCTGTAATTTCAAGTAACTCCTGCTTTTTTTTTAACACCCTCTCTCTCTCCACCATTCCCCACTCGAGACATCTTATTATTTCCACTGTTTGCATCCTTGCATCCCTGTCATTAACACATCTTCTCTGGCCAACAATGGGCCATTATGGACTCCACCCTTCTTGAGGTCATCTGTTGCTGGCCCTGTTTTGTTTTGGCCTTCTCTATCTTCCAGTCTGAAGCAAAGATCCCATAGCGAGCAAGATAGATCACTCGACGAAAAAGACGTAGTACGGTCATGGGCAGATTCATGGGTAACTTTTGTCCCCATTTCCGTAACCAGCTTCCGTCTCCGCACCAAAAATCCCATAGGATACTAGTGCGGAGACGGAAGCCGGTTACGGAAACATCCTCGTAAAAATAAAAGTTATTTGGTAAAAATCTTCTTCTCATTTTCAGAATTTTAATTTATTAAAACAAACTGTTCCCCCGCAACGCTGATTACACTGCGAGTCGGGTTGGGTCGGGTTATAGAAATGGATGAAAAAAAGGCCCACGTTCCGCTCCATTGCGTACTATACGTCAGCCCATTGCATTTAGCAGGAGTGATCTACTTTGTTCCGCTATAGGATCTTTGGTCTGAAGAAGGGTTCCAACCTGAAACATCACCTATTTCTTTTCTCCAGAGATCCTGCCTGACCTGCTGAGTTAGTCCAGCATTTTGGGTCTATACTCAGTACCAATCCAAACTACTCCATCCACACCTCCCATAGACACGATCGTTACTACCAAAAAGGTAAAAAGGAACAGGCATAGGGGAGCACCAGCAGTTTCCCTCCTCAGTCACTAACTTCACTTCACAACATATCACCTTTCATTGGAGATACAGTGAACTGCAGATGCTAGTTTGCAATAAAAAAAGACAAAGTGCTGGAGTAACACAATGGGTCAGGCAGCATCTCTGGAGAATAGTGATCAGCGAGTTTCAGGTCATGACCCTTCTTCAGACCCAATCCAAAACATTGCCTATCCATGTTCCCCAGAGATGCTTCGTGATCTGCAGTTACTCCAGCTCTTGGTGTCATCTTTTCTTCATCATTTCTTGGGGTCTAAATCCTGGAACTCCATCAGCACCAGGAAACCAGCAGAAGACTATGATGAGGCTTGCTACCATCTCAAAGACAATTTCAATTTCAAGATAACCAAATGCCAGCCATGCCTTCAGGACGGCACAGTGGCACAGCGGTAGAGTTGCTGCCTTACAGAACCAGAGACTCGCGTTCAATTCAACGGGTGTTGTATGTATGGAGCTTGTACCTTCTTCCTGTGTCCTTGTGGCTTCTCATCGGGTGCTCCAATTTCCACCCACACTCCAAAGACATGCAGGTTTGTAGGTTAATTGGCTTCTGTAACATGTTCAAATTGCCCCTAGTGTGTAGGATAGGTCTAGTGTTCAGAGTGATCGCTGGTCAGCACGGACTCGGTGGGACGAAGGGCCTGTTTCTGCACTTTAGCTCCAAACTAAACTAAATTAAACTGAACATGCAGGTTTGTAGATTAATTGGCTCCTGTAAACATTGTAAATTGTCTCTAATGTGTGGGATAGTGCTGGTGTGCCAAGGTGATCACTGGTCGGTGTGGACTCAGTGGGCAGAAGGACTTGTTTCCACACTATCTCGAAAGTAAAGTAACTAAAGTATCACCTACTTTTGCACGCCATCTGTCCGGCAGTAAAGTCCAACACCTTATTCACCTTCCTAATCACTTATCCCAGTGCAACTTTGCACATCTTGTATTACGCCACACGTAGTGAGAGATAGTGCACCACCATTCACATACCAAGTGAGCAACAGATAGAAACTCATTCTCTTCTCCCCGTCTAAATGAGCAATTTAGAAAGGATATCAAACGAGTGTTTACATTGCAGATTGAAGTGAAATATTTGCCAGATCATTTGGTGGGATTTACATTAATTTCCTGCAATGCTTTCTCCCCCAGACTAAATGTAGCTACTATTTGCTAGTTGGTGTGTCCAATATTGATTTAAACACTTCACATATTTATGAAGCGGCATTTTACATTTTAATGAGTTAGAAAAACGTTTGTGCAGGAAATTTCATGTCCTGGAGGCAAACTACCTCAAGCAAAACCTGGTGTATTTGGCATTTGTTACACATTTCTAGTTTTAATTTGAGCAGTCAAACAGTGAAACGGATATATTGGCCTTAGAATGAGTTAGTATAGATTCAACAAAACTATTCTTCTAGGAATGCTCATCCAAAATGTCACTGACTTGAAACCTTCTGTCTAATTTAATTCTTCAGACTGTCTGAAGAAGGGTTTCGACCCGAAACGTTGCCTATTTCCTTCGCTCCATAGATGCTGCCTCACCCGCTGAGTTTCTCCAGCATTTTTGTCTACCTTCGATTTTCCAGCATCTGCAGTTCCTTCTTAAACATGGATAGGAAGGTTTAGAGTGATATGGGCCAAACACGGGCAAAATTGACTAGCTTAGATGAGGCATCTTGATTGGCATGAACAAGTTGAGCTGAAGGGCTTGTTACCATGCTGTATGACTCTATGACTAAATTAAATCTATTCATTATCTTCTGAGCCAAATCCCTCATAACCTTAATATTCAGTAAGACCAATTCTCATACTTATATATTTCAACGAACATTTTCTTACCCTTTCCCCTTGAGGTAATCTTTCATAGTATGTTTTAACTCACAAACTTCCCGAGCAATGATTCCAAATCGCTTTCTCAAGGACCTAGGAAACTCTATGGGTTTGGAGGTTGATGGGTGTTCTTAAGGAGATGTTTTAAATGATTGATGTATTTGGTACTGTATGTGGAGTGGAATTATTTTCTCTAGTAGATAAGTCCAGAGCAGGAAGACATGACTTTAAGCAAAATACAAAACACTGGAGGAACTCAATAGATCAGGCAGCATTTTGAGTGGTGACCCCAGAATGTTGATGGTGGGGGATTGGTTTGGTTTAGTTTAATTTAGTTTATTGTCACATGTACTAAGGTACAGCAAAAAAATTTTGTTTTGTTACGTGCTATCTAGTCAACAGAAAAACTCTACATGATTACAATCAAGCCGTCCACAGTCTACAGATACAGGGCAAAGGGAATCATATTTAGTGTAAGATAAAGTCCAATAAAGTTTGATTTAAGATAGTCTGAGGGTCTCCAACGAGCTAGATGGTAGATAAGGACAGCTTTCTAGTTGGTAATAGGATAGTTCAGTTGCCTGATAAAAGCTGCTGATAAGATGCTATTAAATGCCAACGTTTTGATGGTTAGACCCTCTCACAAAGATGATAATTGCCTATGGCACAAACATTATTTATAATAATGAAGGAACACTGACGTGCGTCCGAATCATGGTTTTGTGGAATAAAGGTTGAAAGGTGCAGGAAAATAAATAGAAACATTTTGCCAAATACTTATCTTTAAGTTTTTGAAACGTTAGACAACAATTTCTTACTTTCTTTCTACCTGCAGGGAACCACAGCCAAATATCTCGGGCGCTTGTGGCCATTAAAGTTCTTGATGTTAATGATAATGCTCCTGTGCTTTCCTCGCAGTCTGAAGCTTACCTGTGCGAAAATGGAAAATCCGGCCAGGTAGGTAGATGGGTGGAGATCTTTCAAGGTTTTGATGCCCATTTATAGTTCCTCAAGCCATACCTCGGCAAAGCAAGAAACTGATGGGACGCACTCTTCATCCATGTGTGTGTTGAGTGATGAAGAGCTCAACAATCACTTGTCAAGAGAGACAGCAAGAGGGGGGCGGCACAGTTACTTGGCTTCTTGAAATTGTAATCTGTCCCTCGTGTATAGGATAATGCTAGTGTACGGGGTCAATTGACTTGGTGGGCAAAATGCCTGTTTCCAAGCTGTATCAGCCATGATCATACTGAATGGCAGTGCAGGCTCAAAGGGCCGAATGGCCTACACCTGCACCTATTTTCTATGTTTCTATGTTTCTATCTGAAAAAGTCTAAAGAGTAAAAGTCTAAAACCGTGTATCGCACATCTAACAAGCACCCAACACAGCTTTGGAGTTGAATGCTGTACCTAATCCAGGATTGCTCTTTGTGCCTCTTCCTAGTGGCAAGATAGTGAAGTGGTTTTGTTAGTGTCGGGCAAAGCAAAGCCCCAATGCAATAGGGTGTTAGGAAGTTGACAGGATATGGAGTTACATATAGATAAAGACTGTATAGGGATGGAAAAGCTTATAAAATAAACTGTCGGAGGGACTCAGCAAGTCAAGCAACACTTAGCTATGGATGGCTGATTGCTTGCTTTTTTCATGTTATCGAGATTAGGTAGACTGTGCTTATTCATATGTAGGAGATTGAGGTTTATAAGATTTTGATAGGAATAAATATGGTAGATCAACACAGCTTTTCTCTAGGTAAGAGGGAATTTAAATTAAAGAACTTTAAGACGAAATGGGAAAGATTTTAAAGAGATTAGGCAGCATAGTGGCAGAGCAGTAGAGCTGCCACCTCACAGCACCACAGATCCCGGTTCAATCCTGTCCTCCAATACTGTCTGTGTGGTTTGCATGTTCTCCCTGTGACCTTGTGGGTTTTCTCCAAAGTCAGAACAGGTCAGGCAGCATCTCTGGAGAAGATGGTAAGGTGATATTTCGGTTTGGGACCCTGCAGATGTTGGCCTACAAAAAAGAGACCACGTACTGTTGGAGTTCAGTTTAGTTTAGGGATACAACACAGAAATAGGCATTTTATCCCACCAAGTCCATGGCAACCATTGATCACCCATACACAAGTTCTATCCAACACACTAGGGCCAATTTACAGAAGCCAATTAACCAACAAGCCTGTATGTCTTTGGCATGTGGGCGGAAACTGGAGCACCTGGAGAAACCCTTATGGTCA
Source organism: Amblyraja radiata (assembly GCF_010909765.2). NCBI lineage: Eukaryota > Metazoa > Chordata > Chondrichthyes > Rajiformes > Rajidae > Amblyraja > Amblyraja radiata. Next base: position 24,902,826 of record NC_045972.1, on the reverse strand, counting down.
CAAGAAGAATGTACAAACTCCGTATAGACAGCAGTTGTATTTAGGATCGAACCCGGGTCTCTGGCGTTGTAAGGCAGTAAATGTACCACTGAGTCACTGTGCCGCCCCTGCTTGCTATCAGAGAGACAGAATATAAACAAGCCCTTCGGCCACTGAATCCATGCCGATCATCAACACTCATTTAAACTAACTCTACACCCATCACAATTCAATTCCCACTACTTGCCAATTAACTTACTGCACACTCTACTTCCACACACAGTTGTTTACAGTGCCAACTAACCAGCCCAACTGTGTAGGAAGGAACTGCAGATGCTGGTGTGCACTGAAGATAGACACAAAATGCTGGAGTTACTCAGCAGATGAAGCAACATCTCTGGAAAAAGGAATAGGTGACGTTTTGGGTTGTCACCTTTCTTCAGAAGAAGGGTTTGACTCAAAACATCACCTATTCCTTGTCTCCAGAGATGCTGCCTGACTCGCTGAGTTACTGCAGCATTTTGTATCTAAGCTGCCCAACTGTTTGTCTTTGGGTCATGTGAAGCACCCGGAGGAGGTCCACATGGTCACAGGGAAAACGTGCAAACTCCACCAAGACAGAACCAGAGATGATCATGAACACTGCGTCATTGGAGCTGTGAGGCAGCAACTCTATGGCGTATTTCACCTGAGCAGTAACCCCAAACCGTCTGTTCATTCAAATAAATCAGGCCAATGCACCATTTACAAGACGGCAAGAGACTTACTCTTGGTATCCTGACAGAAACTTACCACTCAATCAGCAAGAAAAAAATAAAATTGATTATCTGCTCAATATTTATTGCTATTTCTGTGTTCTTGCTCTGCACAATCAGGCAGCTGCCTTTCCAATATTTAAGTAATGACTACACTTCAAAAGATAATTCATCAACTCTTGAGTCAAATAAGGACACAAAGTGCTGGAGGAACTCGGATGTGCAGGAATAACACCAAAAGCTGGGAGAGAGGTGGGGGTGGATCATAGCCAGGCAAGGCTTTGGTGGATACAGGTGAAGGGGGTTTACAGGTTATTAGGTTAATAATTTATAGGAGCAGAATTAGGCCATTCAGCCCATCGAGTCTTCTCTGCCATTCAATGATGGCTGATCTATCTTTCCTTCTCAACCCTATTCTCCTGCCATCTCCCCATAACATTTGACACCCTTACTAATCAAGACTCTCCGTTTAAAATATATCTAATGACCTAGCCTCCACCACCTTCTGTGGCAATGACATTTATAAATTCATCACCCTCTGACAAAATAAATTCCTCCTCATCTCCTTTCTAAAGCTATATCCTTTTATTTTGAATTTTGATTGGCAGATGGTTGGAGAAAGTGCAGAAATGAAAAGATCAATCAACCCCCCCTCACCTGTATCCACCTGTTGCTTGCCAGGCTTTGTCCTGCCCCAACCTCTGTCCCAGCTTTCTCCCCCCAATGACAATCTATTAGAAGAAGGGTCCCAACCTGAAGCAGCGCTTATTCATATCCTTTGGAGATATTGCCTATCCCGCTGAGTTACTCCAGCACTTTGTGTCTTATTTTGTCAACTATCACCTGCAATTCCTTATGTCAAGAGTTTAAGACTGTTTAATTGTCATATGTACCACCAAACAGGCCTATTACTTCAATGACACTCAAAGAATTGTCAAAGACTGTGAGACCTTTGGATTGTTAATGTGGGCGGCAGAGTTGCGCAGTAGTAGAATTGCTGCATTACAGTGCCAGAGACTCGGGTTCGATCCTGACTACAGGTGCTGTCCGCACGGAGTTTGTACATTTTTCCTATGACCTTGTGGGTTCTCTCCGGGTGCTACGGTTTTTTCCCACACTCCAAAGATGCACAGGTTTGTAGATTAATTGGCTTCAATAAAAATGATCCTAGTGTGTAGGATAGAATTAGTTGTTAGTACACAAAAATGCTGGAGAAACTCAGCGGGTGCAGCAGCATCTATGGAGCGAAGGAAAGAGGCAACGTTTGGGGCCGAAACCCTTCTTCAGACTGATGGGAGGTGGGGGGGAGAAGGAAGGAAAAAGGGAGGAGGAGGAGCCCAAGGGCGGGGGGATGGGAGGAGACAGCTCGAGGGTTAAGGAAGGGGAGGAGACAGCAAGGGCTAGCAAAACTGGGAGAATTCAACGTTCATGCCATCCGGACGCAAGCAACCCAGGCAGAATATGAGGTGCTGTTCCTCCAATTTCCGGTGTTGCTCACTCTGGCAATGGAGGAGACCCAGGACAGAGAGGTCGGATTGGGAATGGGAGGGGGAGTTGAAGTGCTGAGCCACCGAGAGTTCAGGTAGGTTATTGCGGACTGAGTGGAGGTGTTCGGCGAAACAATCGCCCAACCTACGCTTAGTCTCCCCGATGTAAGTCAGCTGACATCTAGAGCAGCAGATGCAGTAGATGAGGTTGGAGGAGATACAGGTGAACCTTTGTCGCACCTGGAACGACTGCTTGGGTCCTTGAATGGAGGCGAGGGGGGAGGTGAAGGGACAGGTGTTGCATTTCTTGCGGTTGCAACGGAAAGTGCCCGGGGAGGGGGTGGTACGGGAGGGAAGGGAAGAATTGACAAGGGAGTTGCGGAGGGAATTAGTTGTTGGTCACCATGGTCTTTATGAGTTGTAGGGCCTACTTCCGCACTGTATCTTTAAGGTAAAATAAATATGCAATTATCAATAATACAATAAATAAATAACCAGCAATGCTAGGAGACCATAACAGTGCAGAATAGTAACTGTAGCTCTCAAGGATTTACTTTAATACAGCATGGAAACAGGCCCTTAGGCCCACTGAGTCCACGCTGACCATTGATCACTTGTTCACAGAAGTTCTATATTATCCCACTTTTGTATTTACTCCCTACACATTTGGGGTAATTTACAGAAGCCAAATAACAAACCTGCATGTCTTTAGGATGTGGGAGGAAACTGGAGCACCCAGAGGAATCCCAAGTGGTCACAGGGAGAACATATAAACTCCACACACAGACGGCACCAGAGGTCAGTATCGACCAGGGTCTCTGGCGCTGTGAGGCAGTGGCTCTACCAGGTTTACCACTGGGCTGCCCCTATAACCAAGGACCTATCTGCCCTCTCGGATCCCATGGAATGTTTCAAAAAAACATTAAGGGAACCCTTACTAGTTCAAATCCTACTGCAATAAAGTCAAGAGTATTTTATTGTCATATATCCTGAAACAGAACAATTTAATTCACCCTTTCCTTCCCTCCAGAGATGCTGCCTGTCCCGCTGTGTTACCCCAGCATTTTGTGTCTTTCTTCAATGAAATTCATATCTGCAACAGCACAACAGATTTGTAAACATAATACTATGTAAAATCCATAATAAACAAAACAAAAAGACAAATTAACTAACAATAATAGTGCAAAGCCAAGAATAGTGCTCCCAAGTCTATATAGTTTGGTGTGTATTTGGAGGTTGTAGTGTTTAATAGCCTGATAGTTGTAGGGACGAAGCTGCTCCTGAACCTGGAGATGACAGATTTTTGGCTCCTGTATCATTTTCCCGATGGCAGGAATGAAATGAGTGTGGTCAGGATGGTGTAGGTCTCTCACGATGTTGGCTGCCTTTTTGAGGCAGCAGCTCTTGTAGAATTTAAATTCATGTAGCAGAATACATCAGGGAGAATGTGCAAACTCCATGCAGACAGCAACCAAGGTCAGGATTGAACCTAGGACTCTGGCACTGAGAGGCAGCGGATCTAGCAGCTGCGCCACCGTGCCGCCCATAATGTGACATGAGACTGTGATATGTCATGAAAATGTGACGACGCATCTTATTTTTCCTCCTCTTTCACTTACATGTTGACAGGTTATTCAGACGGTCAGTGCTACGGACAGAGATGACCCGAAGACTGGGCAGTACTTCTTTTACAACCTGGCACCGGAAATCTCCCGGAACCCCAACTTCACGATCAAGAATAACGCAGGTAAACGTGTCCGGTGTAGGGAGGTTAGGTCTCCTTGCTGAAAAATCTCTCTCTGCTACCAAACAGTCAGGACCGCTTGGAATCTACCTGCAATGCCCTTCGATCTTAATTACAGCTGACACTAATTAGCTGAAGAATTATCCGTTCTGAAGGCAGTTGTCACCCTAGCAGATAGCAGCATTTACTGATAAACCAAGCTGTTCTGTTTTGGTTTGGTCAATTTTAATTTACATAAGTGTGTTTCTCAGTGACAATTCTAATTAATAGGGGTGATGGACAATTGGAGAATATTGATGTATTGGAAGGAACTGCAGATGCTGGTTGCCCCCGGAATAACTCAACGGGTCAGGCAGCATCTCTGGGGAAAAGGAATATGTGACGTTTCAGATCAAGGTCAAGGTTTCAAGGTCAGTTTATTGTCACACATATCAATTAAGGCACAGTGAAATTTGAGTCACCATACAGCCATACTAAGTGAAAAGCAACAAGACACACAGCCACATAAAATAAAAGTTAACATAAACATCCTCCACAGTGTCTCCCCACATTCCTCACTGTGATGGAAGGTAATAAACTCCAACCTTTATTCTCCCGTGGTCGGGACTGTCGAATCATCCACAGTCGGGGCCATCAAAGCTCCCACAGCTGACAATCCGAAGCCCTCGTGTCGGGATGGTTGAAACTCTCCGTGGCTTGGAGCTCCCGAATCGGTCTCCCGAACCAGAGACTGCGGGCTCCACGATATTAAAGTCCACAGGCCCATGGTTGGAGCTCTCCACAGTCGATCTCCGGCAAAGGGATCGCAAGCTCCACAATGGTAAGTCCGTGCCGCGCCTGCGTTTGAAGTGCTGGGTCGGTCCTCAGGAAAGGCCGCGCCACAACACGATGTTAGGCCGCAGTGGGGACGGAGATGCGATATGGAAATAAATCGCATCTCAGTTGAGGTAAGTGATTGAAAAAAAGTTTCCCCCAAAACAAACCAAGAAACGCTAAAACATACTATTTAACATGTACTTAAAATAACAAAAACCGAAGAAAGGACAGACAGACTGTTGGCAAGGCAGCCACATGCTGGCACCGCCAGGTTGAGACCTTTCTTCAGACTGAGGGTCGGGAGAGGGAAACGTGAGGTATGAAAAGGTACAGAACAAATCAGAGCCTTCACCGATGACCAAGGAAAGGTAGAGCCCACAATGGTCCATTGTTGGCTGTGGAAGAGATGATAATGAAGGGATATGAACAGTGAAACCAGCAGGATGACTGGGGTGGGGAATGCAGAGTACGGAATATAGTTCTCAGCATTGTAGCGCATCAGTTGCAAAGACAAAGTCCAATGTTCTTAATAGGGTAGAGGTGAATCGGACAGTACCATAGCTAATGAATTTGATGATATTTGATATATCTGATCTGTTTGGATAGCATGCAAAACTTGGGTACAGCCCTGATTTCCCCACCCACCTCATTACGGACATCGGTCTCTGTACAGTTACATGTGATCGTGAGAAACTATATTCTGTACTCTGGTATCTTTCTCTTCGCTCTGTCTCTCCTGTGCTCCAGGCCACACTCGCCCAGACCTGCAATGGACCTCAAGTTTACCTAATTCTCCACCGGAACCACTGAATCCTTTCTCACAGCTTCTGTTTTTATCTTGGCCTTTGTTTACAAACTTAAAGCACACGGCATTGGGGGTTCAGTATTGATGTGGATAGAGAACTGGCTGGCAAACAGGAAGCAAAGAGTAGGAGTAAACGGGTCCTTTTCACAATGGCAGGCAGTGACTAGTGGGGTACCGCAAGGCTCAGTGCTGGGACCCCAGCTATTTACAATATATATTAATGATCTGGATGAGGGAATTGAAGGCAATATCTCCAAGTTTGCGGATGACACTAAGCTGGGGGGCAGTGTTAGCTGTGAGGAGACTGCAAGGTGACTTGGATAGGCTGGGTGAGTGGGCAAATGTATGGCAGATGCAGTATAATGTGGATAAATGTGAGGTTATCCATTTTGGTGGCAAAAACAGGAAAGCAGACTATTATCTAAATGGTGGCCGACTAGGAAAAGGGGAGATGCAGCGAGACCTGGGTGTCATGGTACACCAGTCATTGAAAGTAGGCATGCAGGTGCAGCAGGCAGTGAAGAAAGTGAATGGTATGTTAGCTTTCATAGCAAAAGGATTTGAGTATAGGAGCAGGGAGGTTCTACTGCAGTTGTACAGGGTCTTGGTGAGACCACACCTGGAGTATTGCGTACAGTTTTGGTCTCCAAATCTGAGGAAGGACATTATTGCCATAGAGGGAGTGCAGATAAGGTTCACCAGACTGATTCCTGGGATGTCAGGACTGTCTTATGAAGAAAGACTGGATAGACTTGGTTTATACTCTCTAGAATTTAGGAGATTGAGAGGGGATCTTATAGAAACTTATAAAATTCTTAAGGGGTTGGACAGGCTAGATGCAGGAAGATTGCTCCCGATGTTGGGGAAGTCCAGGACAAAGGGTCACAGCTTAAGGATAAGGGGGAAATCCTTTAAAACCGAGATGAGAAGAACTTTTTTCACACAGAGAGTGGTGAATCTCTGGAACTCTCTGCCACAGAGGGTAGTCGAGGCCAGTTCATTGGCTATATTTAAGAGGGAGTTAGATGTGGCCCTTGTGGCTAAGGGGATCAGAGGGTATGGAGAGAAGGCAGGTACGGGATACTGAGTTGGATGATCAGCCATGATCATATTGAATGGCGGTGCAGGCTCGAAGGGCCGAATGGCCTACTCCTGCACCTAATTTCTATGTTTCTATGTTTCAACCATCTGCCCAAGAAAACCCCCCATCACCAGTATGAACCTATTACCTGTGATGCTTTGTGCTCCTCTCTCCTCTTCCAGTTTTCTTCCCCCCCTACAATTAGTCTGAAGAAGGGTCTCAACCCGATACGTCACCTATCTGTGGTCTACAGAGATGCTGCCTGACCCACTGAGTTACTCGAGCACTTTAAATCCTTATGTGTATTAACCAGCATCTGCAGTTCCTTGTTTCTACATGTTGTGGTTGTGTTTGGCTTGATTGTATTCATGAGCAGTATTATCTGATTTGGTTGGATACCAAGCAAACAAAAGCTTTTCATTGTATCGTGGTACACGTGACAATAATAAACCTAAACACTGTGTCCATGATGCTCAGTTCTCTGACGTAGTAGTAATCAAATTAGAGGACATGCATGATGCTTTTGTAACTTTGTCAGCTCTGGACACGTGGCGACACCTGTGTACAATGGCACAGCGGTTGAGTTACTGCCTTACAGCTCCAGAGACCCAGGTTCGATCTTGACTATCGGTGCAGTCTGTATGTTCTCCCCATGACATGTGTGGATCTTCTCCTGGAGATCCAGTTTCTTCCCACACTCCAAAGTCATACAGGTTTGTAGGGTAATTGGCGTTGGTAAAATTGTAAAATTGTCCCTTGTGTGTAGAACAGTGTTAGTGTGCGGGGATCACTAATCGGCGAGGACTCGGTGGGCCTAACAGCCTGTTTCCATGTTGTATCTGTAAACTAAACTAAACGACTGTTTTGGTGAGGTCTACCATATTAATTTATTGGGCTGCATGCAAAACAATGCATTTCTCTGTACCTAAGTACATGTGACAATAAAGTGTCACGGAATCATTGAATCATAATTCAGTCAGATCATTATCACTGTGGAACCAGGAAGTGCATCTACTTTTGACAAATAGCATCAACATCAAACACATCAAACCAAGACACAATTTGGTTAGTGACAGGAAAAGGTTTCCTTTACACAGCCCCGAGATGATTTGCTCACTGTCAAAGTCCATCGCACCAAAGTGATAACTCTGAATCGGCCTGCTAAATTTAGCACTAATTAGCCTGCTAATACAGCAAGAACCGCTCAAAGGCAAATCACAATCTCAACGCTTAGGACATTTACAGATCATGAAGAGCTACATCTCCCTGCCCTGCAGTGTGCCGCAGAACCCACTGCTAGTAATTGAAAAAGAAAAGCCTGCAGATTCTGAAAATTTTGGAAAGACTTGGCAAATCTAACAGCCTCTGAGGAGAGAGAGAGTTGGTGGTTTAGCTCAGTTTAGCTTAGATTAGTTTATTGTAATGTGTACCGAGGTATAGTGAAAAGCTTTTGTTGCGTGCTAACCAGTCAGCGGAAAGACAATACTTGAATACAATTGAACGGTTCACATTGTACAGATATATTCTAAAGGACTTGTAGAAACAAGGAACTGCAGATGCTGGTTTACAAAATAACCCAACATGAACTGCTGGAGTAACTGGGTGTGTCAGGCAGTATCCCTGGAGAACATGGATATACGATATTTCGGGTTGGGATCGTCTAGGTGATGTTTTTGGATGGGGTTTATCCCGACCTGAAATGTCATCTATACATGTTCTCCAAAGATCTTGCCTGACCCGCTGAGTTACTCCAGCACTTTGCATCCTTTCTTCTCCCTCTATTCCCGACCTGTTCATGTCTGTCTAAATGCTTACCGTGATGTCGTAGATGGGTCCTGCTGAGTTACTCTAGCACTTTGTGCTGTTTCGTGTTTTAGCTTCATGGCTCTTAGTTTAGAGAAGATTTACCTCTGATATGCAGCATGGAAACCAGTCATTTGGCCCACTGAGTGGGTCAAATGACTGACCACACTGACCATCGATTGATCACCCTTTCACACTAGTTATCCCACTTTTTCTTTGACTTCATCATCTTTTCTCAATGTGGTAATGATGGAATGGTTCCTGAATCAAACATACTTCTGGCATGTATTTGGTAAAGAATTGAGCATGGGGTTAAAATTAAAAGTGCAATCAAGGCCGGCAATATCAGAAGGATGAGAGTTTACATGAATGGAGACCTCATTGAAACTTACTGAATACTGAAAGGCCTGGATGGAGTGGATGTGGAAAGGATATTTCCTCTACTGGGAGTATCTAAGACCAGAGGCCATAACCTTGGAATAAAATGATGTACCTGTAGAAAGGAGATGAGGAGTAATTTCTATAGTCAGAGGTTGGTGAATCTGTTGGATTCATTGTCACAGAAGGCTGAGGAGGCCAAGTCAATGGATATTTTAAGGTGGAGGTTAATAGATTCTTGATTAGTATGGGTGTCAGGGGTTATGAGGTGAAGGTAGGAGAATGGGGTTGAGAGGGAAAGATAGATCAGCCATAATTGAATGGTGGAGTAGACGATGGGCCAAATGGCCTAATTCTGCTCCTAAAACTTCTGAACATGAATTTATGAACTAAAGTACAAGACCTTATCTCCATCGCTGGATGACACGACCATCACCATGGAAGTTATTTTCAAATAAGTAAATCTGTTAAAAGTTAGAGATAGAGGATGGAAACATGCCCACCGAGTCAGCATTGACCAGCAATCCCCGTAAGCTAACACTAGGGATAATTTATGATTTTTTCCAAAGCCAATTAACCTACAAACCTGTACGTCTTTGGCATGTGGGAGGAAACTGGAGCACCTGGAGAAAACCAACGTGGTCATGGGGAGAACGTACAATCTCCGTACAGATAGCACCCGTAGTCAGGATCGAACCTGGGTCCCTGTCACCGTAAGACAGCAACTCTGCCGCTGCGCTACTATGTCACCCTTCGGCCCACCGGGTCCAGACTGCCCATCCATCATCTAGTCACACTAGTTTTATGTCATCCCACTTTCTCATCCATTCCCTGCACACTTGCTGTAATTTACATAGGGCCAATTACCCTACAAACCCACATATCTTTGGGATGTGGGAGGAAATCGGAGCACCCGGAGAAAATCCATGCCATCACAGGGAGGACGTGCAAATTGCACACAGACAACACCCAAGGTCAGGAACAAGCCCGGGTCTCTGGCTCTGCAAGGCAGCGACTCTACCGCTGTGTCACTGTGCCACCTGAGGATAACATTCTGATCATTGAGCAAGAGCAGAGAAAAGGTGATGGTAATATGCAGTGTTTTTTTTGTGATGGAATGCACTGGTATTGCACACTGGCATTTAAAAAATGAAAAATAAAATTAAGAATAGTGGCAAAAGTGAGATCCCGCCTCATCATTCTAAACTCCAGTGAGTACAGGCCCAGAGCTATCAAAAGCTCCTCATATGTTAACCCAATCTGTTAAGTTAACCCAATATACTACGTTAAGTTCTGTGCTGCAAGTTATACAAATGTGCTTTGGAAAATAAAGTAAAATTCAAACTGAAACTACAGCTAGCATGATTCTCATTCTCCATCTGATTTTTGTAGCACTCCCAAAAGACTGGTTTTCACCAAACACTATAAATAGGCCTGTGAAGATGACTAATTATTAAACGTTAACCCAAAAATTATGTATTCAATGAAGTGCCTTCCATGCTGAAAGTCAAGGAATAAATTAAGAAGGATGGAAAGAGATTTTGAATTGAAAGACAAAGAAGAGAGGAAGCACACAAAAGGGCAGTGGAGAGATTCAGGAAGCGGGATTGTGACTGCAAACTCGGCACAAGAAATAAAAAGTGAAGCAAAGCATAACACTGAGTAAATTAACAATTGCAGAATGAAGGATTTAGGAGATGAAAGAAATCGGGTTTGACAGGGAAGTGTAAATCTGGGATAGGGGTGAAAAACAATTCAGGCAAGTAACATATCTCACAGTATGTTTGGGCCCGTTTCATAAATCCTGTACTGCCTTGAAGGTCAGTGGGTATAGCAGCCTTGACCCAACATGATTTCGGAATGAATTTCAATGTATAGGGGTTAGTCGATAAGATCTACCCTGGCTTACATATTGTGTAAGAAGGAACTGCAGATGTTCCTTCCTTCTCTCCTTCTCTCCAGAGATGCTGCCTGTCCCGCTGAGTCACTCCAGCTTTATGTGCCTATCTCTGGCTTACATGTTACTGGTCACAATGCAAACCAGGACTGCACAGTGGCGCAGCAGTAGAGCTACTGCCTTTCAGTGCCAGAGACATGGGTTCGATCCTGACTACAAGTGCCATCTGTACGGGGGTTTTACGTTCTCCCCGTGACCTACCTAGGTTTTCTCCAGGTAGGTAGCTCTGGTTCCCTCCCACACTCCAAAGACATACAGGTTTGTAGGTTAATTGGCTACGGTAAAAAAAATAAAAAAATTGTCCCTAGTGTGTAGTGTGTGCTTGTATAAATCGGGATCGCTGGTTGGCGTGGGCTCAGCGGGCCGAAGTGTCTGTTTCCGCGCTGTTTCTCTAAACTAAAACTAAACTAAACCAAAGGAAAGGACAATCAAAATGGATGTGATAAAGGTTGTTAAGATGGTGTGCTAGCCTTTATTACAAGAGGTTTTGAGTAGAGGAACAAAATAGATGAATTATTTCACAAAATGAACCAATTACAAATGTTACATTTATAATTAATGTCAATGAGTAATTACCATCCGAAGCTAACACTTGTACCTACAGAGTGACTTGAAAGAGAAAAGCTTAGCGTCTTTGTTTCCATTAATTAGAGTCCCTCTCTCCTAATGTTCACACAGGAGAAATACCTAATTCATCGTTTCTTTAACAACGCAGGGATGAGTTATCGATTTGCAGGAATGCGAGCAAGGCCATTGCTTGATAGCAAAGTTTCCAACAGAGCGATTTATTCCTTGCTTTTAGACTTTTGAGTTTAGAGATACAGCATAGAAACAGGTCCTTCAGCCCAGCGAGTCCAATCTTTCAGGTCAGGAACCTACTTCAGACTTAGCCTATCCATTTTCACTGGCACAGTGGCACAGGAGTAGAGTTCCTGCTTTACAGCGCCAGAGACCTGGGTTCGATCTTGACTATGGGTGCTGTCTGTATGTATATTCTTCCTGTGACCTGCGTGGATTTTCTCTGGGTGATCCAGTTCCCACCCATGCTCCAAAGCCATACAGGTTTGTAGGTTAATTGGCTTGGTATTAAAGGTGAATTGTCCCCAGTGTGTGTATGATTGTGTTGGTGGGCAGGGATCGACTAGGTGGACCGAAGGCCCTGTTTCCGTGCTGTATTTCTAAACTAAACTAAATTAAACTGAAGAAGGGTTTCGGCCCGAAACGTCGCCTATTTCCTTCGCTCCATAGATGCTGCTGCACCCGCTGAGTTTCTCCAGCATTTTTGTGTACCTTCGATCTTCCAGCATCTGCAGTTCCTTCTTGAATAAATTAAACTAAATGTTACCTGATCCACTGAGTACCTCTAGCACTTTCCACACCGCGCTGGCCAGCGATCAGGTATTTATTGAAGCCAATTAACCTACAAATCTGCATGTCTTTGGAGTGTGGGAGGAAACCGGAGCACCCGGAGAAAGCCCTAGTGATGACAGGGATAATGTACAAACTCCGTACATACAGCACCAGTGATCAGGATCAAACCTGGTTCTCTGGCGCTGTGAAACAGCAACTCTACCTCTGCGCCACCGTTGCTGATTTCTATTTTTTTTCTGTAGAAGTCTCAGAACCTGAGTAGCCAAATTTCTGTGCAAATTCAGTTCAGGGTGGAGATCTCCATTAACTCTAGACTCAACTTTGACAGTCATATCTGAGACAAGTCATCAAACAGCAACCTTTGACATCCTTAGTAATCATAAACCGATCAACCCTTGTTCTAAAACCACACAATCCACCTGCACCCATCCACCATAAACATTCATTCCCTCCCCCTCTGGTGTGGGGATGCATTATAGTTACCATAAGACAAAGGAGAAGAATTAGACCATCTGGCTCATCAAGTCTATTCCACCATTTGATCACGGCTGATCTATCTTCCCTCTCAACCTTATTCTCCTGCCATCTCCCCTTTACCTTTGACACCCTTACTAATCAAGAACCGGTCTGTCTCCACATTATAACTACACAATTATTTGGCCTCCACAGCCATCTGTGGTAATGTATTCCACAGTTTCACCACCTTTGACTAAAACAATTCCTCCACATTTCATTTCTAAAGGTACATCCTTTCATTCTGTGACTGCCCTGTGGTCCTAGACTCTCCCACTAGTGGAAATATCCTCATTACATCCACTCTATCCAGGCCCTTCACTGCTTGGTTGGTTCCTTTAGATTTCAGACATTAGACTATCAAGATACAGTGTGGAACCAGGCCCTTCAGCCCACGGAGTCCGCGCTGACCAGCGATCACCCGTACACTAGCCCTATCCTACACACTAAGGTTTTAATGAGATTCTCCCCTCATCTTTCTAAAACATTTGCTGCAGAGAGATGAGTTAGTGAAAGTCACTGGAGAAATGCAAGCTCCTATTAATGAAATCAGTGAAGAGATTAGGAGCCTACAGCGTTTCTGTCTTCGACAGTCTGACAGATGGGCAGGAAGAAACGACAAGATGCTGTTCTAAAAAAGACAGGAATCAGACGTTGTAACCTGCTAGAGCAGAAGCTAAATGTTTCCTATATGTTCTCCCCAACCTTCAATTGTGTTTTGTACCATGTATTCCCCATCAACCCATCTGTCCTTACATTAAAGACACAGGTGCTGTTTGTGACATTCTCATCTCTACATATTAAATAACCATCAGATAGCTTTGACTGTGTCTCTAGTATTATTCAAGTAGTCACATGCCGGTGAATTGTCACCACAAATTACTTCTTGTTCAGAAAAAAGCAAAGCCACTTTGCTGTGAGAATGCAATTTATATATTTTTTGTAAAAGGCATTCAGCTTTTTGTTATAACAAATGGAGAAGGAAATGAGAGTGCCAAACTAAGGTTGATCTCAACAGAAAGGTGGGAGCTAACCATACAGATGTGATTAGGTTGTCAAGTAAACAGGAAGAACTCATCATGGCCACTTTACCTGCATTTGAGCTCATTAGAGGTGAATGGCTTTGGGCTTTTATCTTCCAGTAGTTTTTCCCTCTTCTGTCTGTAACTCCAGCATGCCGTCAGTTGCAGACTTACTAATGAAGAGGATGCTGTAGTCACAGTCTACAGTTCACAGCACTTTTCTGCAGCTGGTCCTAGCATGTGAGCCCAGGTCTTAAGTATCCCACCTTCCCCACCCAACAATGGCCCATTACTAAGATGGGTGACATTTTGAGTTGGAAACCATCACATTGAAGAAGGGTTCCGACTTGAAACATCACTCATCCTTTTTCTCCAGAGATGCTGACTGGCCCGCTGAGTTCCTCCAGTACTTTGTGTCTATCTTCAGTATAAATCAGCATCTGCAGTTACTTTCGGCACAATGGGCATTATACATTATTGAACTTCTCTCCAGTGATGCTGCCTGTCCTGCTGAGTTACTCTAGCTTTTTGTGTCTGTCTTCGGTTTAAAGCAGCATCTGCAGTTCCTTCCTATATATTATTGTATAATGGCACGATTGTAATCATGTATTGTCTTTCCGCTGATTGATTAGCACGCAACAAAAGCTTTTCACTATACCTCAGCACAGGTGACTAAACTACACTAAAATAAACTAATTATGGGTTCCAACCTTCTTGAGGTCATCTGTTGCCTGCCCTGATTTGTTCTGAAATTTTCTTGCCTCCATTTTATTTCCCACAGCTTCCCACCTCTACTTTCAGTCTGAATAAGGGTCACCTATTTTTCTCCAGAAATGCTGCATGAACCGTTGAGTTACTTAAGCATTTTGTAGCTATCTTCAGTATAGAGGTTGGGAGGTCATATTGCAGTTAGATAGGACGTTGGTGAGACCACATTGAGAGTATTGGTCACACTGTTATAGGAAATATGTTGGTGAGCTGGAAAGAGTGCAGAGAAGATTTACAAGGATGTTGTCAGGACTTCAGGGCCTGAGCTATAAGGAGAGGTTGAGCACACCAGGACTTTATTTTTTGGAGCACGTGGCTGATGGATGATATGATGGAGGTGCATAAGACCATGAGAGGAATAGGTAGGGTAAATGCACAGCCTTTTACCCAGAGTTGGGAAATCAAGAACCAGAGAATATAGGTTTAAGGCGAGGTGGGAAAAATATATTAGGAAACTGAGGGGCAGCGTTTTTACAAAATGGGTGGTGGATTTATGGAACAAGTTGCCAGAGGAGGTAGTTGAGGCCAGTGCTATAAGTATTTAGTAATGTATTTAAAATACATTAGGACATGTTTATGAATAGGATGGGTTTAGAGGGATATAGGCCAAACACGGGCAGGAGGGACTAGTGTAGATGAGTCATCTTGGTTGGCAAGGGCAGGTTGGGCTGAAGGGCCTGTTTCCATGCTCACTGACTCTATGATTCTATGCCTTGATGACTGGAATCATTGTCATACAGCAAAGTACAGGCATTTTGAACCAATTTGTCCATTCCAACCTGAATGACAAACAGAATTGGCCAAGCACCGATCCCTGAGGCACACCACTAGTCATGGGTCTCCACTCCTTCCACAATCACCTTCTGCTTCCTACTATGAAGATAATTCTGTGTCCAGTTGGCTAGCTCTCCTTGCACCCCTTGTGATTTAAACCTTCCAGAGTAGCTTTAAGGATAGACACTAAATGCTGATGTAAATCAGCAGGTCAGGCAGCATCTCTGGAGAAATTGAATACGTGACGTTTCGGGCCGGGACCCTTCTTCAGACAGATTGTAATGCAGGTGGTGGGGGGGAGGGGGGTTTAAGGGTGGTTTTAAGGATAGTCAACATGGACAAAACCACACTGACAATCTCAAATTAGCCTCTGCCTATCCAAATGCATGTGTAGCTGATCCTTCAGAATGCTCTCCAATAACTTGCCTAATTTTGTACTTGTCTAAAAGTCTTTTAAATAGAATCGTAACTACCATTGCTAATTTTGGAATTGCAGATTAGTGTACAGATGCAACTTGTATTTAGATGTGACAGAATTCATTTTATTTATTTTTGTGCAATCCATCGGATAAAATTGGCATTAACTTTTAGACATTTACTTTGATTTTATTGATTTGTATTTTTAACATTGCACAAGGCTATACATTTGAGGATGGACAATTTATCAATAACATGATACCATTAAAAGCTTTGTATAATCACCTGTCAAAATATAACAAAAGTACATTTGCATAAATCAATTATATAAATCGTACTGCTTTTTAAATCAGCATCCATTTGACAGTTTTATGATATTTGTAAAAATAACCATCGAAAAATAAATATGCACTTCTCAGACCTCCCCTCCAAATTTATCTGGCAGTTATTTTATTAGTGAACTCCGATTATTGTAATTAAAAATGTTCTCGATGATGCAAGGTGAAATCAACTCTTATTGATGCTTGCTGATAAAAAAATCATATTGAATTTTTTTTTTTTTTCAACTGGGAGAGTTTCTGCTCCAGTAAGTCTGGCAAGAACAGGGGAAGATGCCAAGGGTATTGATATTAAATGATACCTGTAAAGCAAGAAGGATGAGGAGAAAGATTTTGTGTACAATTCTGGTCACCACACTACAGCAAGGAAGTGGTAGAATTAGTACAGAGTGCAGAAGAGTTTTGCCATGATTTCTTGCCTGGAATAAGGGGGCTGTAGTTAGTAGGAGAGATTGAACTGGTTGGAATAACTCCCATTGAAATGTTGAAGGTTGAGGAATGACCTTGTGGAGGTTTTCAAAATTATGGATAGGATAGATAGTCAGAGTCTTTTCCCCAGGTCAGGAGAGGGCACAGGGTTAAGATGTGAAAGGAGAAATTTAAAGGAGATCTGAGTGCAGTTTTCACATGATGGTGATGGATAAATCTGGAAGGAACTGCCAGAGGAGGTGGGAGAAGCAGACCCAATTACAGTATTTAAAAGGCACGCGTGCAAATGTTTGGATAGGAAAGACATAAAGATATATGGGCCTGCTGCAGGAAAGTGGGATTAGTGTAGAAAGGCAGCCCGCATGGACGAGATGTTTGGAGGGCCTTATTGCTGTGCTGTAAAATTCTATGATTCTATGATAGTGAGAACCAAATGACTTGCATTCTTTAATCTGTAGGAAGGAACCGCAGGTGCTGGTTTACACCAAAGATAGACACAAAATGTTGGAGTAACTCAGCGGGTCAGGTAGCATCTCTGGAGAAAAGGAATAGGTGACGTTTGAGGTTGAAACCCTGCAGACTGAGAGTCAGGAGAGAGGGAAACTAGCGGTTTGAAAAGGTGCAGAACAAATCAGAGCTGGCACCAATAGCTAAGAAACGCACAATGGTCCATTGTTGGCTGTAGAGGAGGTGATAACGAGGGGATACGAAAAGTGAAATTAACAGGATGACTTGGGTGGGGGTGGGGGAATGGGGGGGGGGGGGGAGGGGGGTGGTGGTAGGTGGAGAAAGGTGGAATGCCCAAGCTAAATATGACGTCTTGTTCCTCCAATTTACGTAAGGCCTCACACCGACAGTGAAGGAGGCCAAGAACAGGAAGGTCAGAATGGGAAGGGGAGGTAACATTTTTGGCATTCGGGAGATCTCAGGTAGTGACTGTCACAACCTTGGGATATCCCGAAATGCTTTACAATCAGTGAAGTGAGGTCTCTTTTGCAGCATGGTTTTGATCGACTGATGAATAAATATCGCTGAGGACACAGGAACAGGTTGTCTTCTGCACCAGATGGTGATGACATGGGGTCTTTTGTACCCAATAGATCAAGCCTGGAATATCAGTCAAGAGTAAAGAGTCAAGAGAGTTCTATTTTCATGTGTCCCAGAAAGGACAATGATGGTATTGGTATTGGTTTGATATTGTCATGTGTGCTGAGGTACAGTGACAAGCTTTGTTTGCGTTCTATCCAGTCAAATCATACTATACACGAGTACACCGGCAAGTATAACATGTAGTGCAAAGATAAAAATGCCAGGGTGGAGATTGTAGTGTTACAGTGTTATTGTGTTACAGTTACAGAGCAAGTGCATGTTCACCATGAGATAGTTTGGAAGTTCAGGACCACACCCTAACTAATGGGAGGACAATTCAGTAGTCTGAAAAGAGTGGGTCAAAAGCTGTTACTGAATCTTGCATTATGCTTTCAAGCTTTTGTACCTTTTGCTCAATTGGAGAGGGTAGATGAAATGGTGTAAAAATGTCCTTGATGTTGGCTGTTTTCCTGAGGCAGCGTGGTGTAGATGGAGTGGGGAGTCTGGTCTGTGTAATTGACTAGGCTACATCCACAATTCTGCAATTTCTCGTGATGCTGGGCAGAGCTGTTGCCAAACCAAGCTGTGATGCAACCCGATAGGATGCTTTCTACGGTGTATCTGCAAACATTGATCCACAGGATTGCTGACTCGGTAAACATTGATTTCCCCTCATAATCAACAAAAAAAATGGATCCATTATAAATAATCAGAATTCACTAATAAATTGACCAGTTGAAAACCATGTAAAATGATTCCAATTGTGTCAGGTGGACTAATTAATACAGCAAAGGACATTCTAAGATGATTTGATCCTGTGGAAACACTCCAGAGAAAATAGTCCAAGTTTTTCCTCACCTCTCCTTATAATTATTATCCTCTAATCCAGGTTGTATTCCATCCAGTAAAACTCTCTGCACCCTTTCCAAAGCCTCCTCATCCTTTCTCTATTCGGGAGGTCAGATTTGTACCCAATTCTCTAAATGCGACATAACCAAAGTTTTACAAAGCTTCAATATGACTTCCAGGCTCATATAGTGATGGTAGAGAGGTTTAGATTGGATTGGGTGGCAGTGATATTTAGCCAGTGGCTCCCAAGGGAACACTTTAAGTTAGGTTGTGTTCTGGACTTCCGGACTTCCACAAGGGGTGCCATGGTGGTGCAGCGGTAGAGCTGCTGCCTTACAGCGCCAGAGACCCAGGTTTGATCATGCCTACAGGTGCTGTTGTTAAAGGGCCTTTTCACGGGGCGAGTTGACGCAAGATGTCACCAGAGTGAAGAGGTCGTGGTCCAGCACGAGTCTCGCACGATATAACGGCAGTAGATAAAGAGTTCCCACGGTACTCGGCATTTATGTTATTCGTGCGAGTGACTTGGCCGTTTCCCGAGCTGTCGTGTTAAATCTTGAATGAACATCGTGAACTACACGTGACACAAATGATGTAACTTTTTTTTTCACACACTATATATATCCTCCCTTGGTTGAATCGGCTCATTTGGAGACATGCCTTTACGAAATAATTTCGAGTACAGGATGTTGGTTTTTTTCATTGACGCGCTGCATGTGCATCGAAAACGCTTGCTTGAAGGCAGAAGGGAGAGATTAATTAAAAAGAGAATTAAGAGGAAGTCTCACTGGGTGAAGCCCATCTTTCAACGGAGAGCTCAATTTGGACAATATGAGCAACTGCTTAATGTCCAAGCACTGGAACCAGGGTTGCGCATAGCAATCACCCTCCGCTACTTGGCCTCAGGCGATTCTTATACTGCGACTTTTTTACTTTGCAGCTGCAGGGCAGACAGACAGACTTATAAGAGAAGTTTAAGTTAACTGCAAACACAGCACTTTTACATCAATAGCAATGTATGTTTTTAAATCTTGGATAACATTAAATGGTTCTCCTCTTGATGAACTTATATATCGTTATATAAACTCACATGAGCACTCGGGAAACTCGGCAACCTTCGTCTCCAGCAGGTTCCTTTTTCTCTCCCTGTTTCTATAATCCTCTCTGGATTTATCGTACAGAATCTCGTTAAATTGGAACCATTCTACAAGTTCCCCCTCTTGTTCCCTGGTGAAGTTATATGACTTAACTTCTGCCATCTTCCCTTTACGTCTGTAGAGGCTATTCCTACAACGGCTACTGGGGAGGCAATCTGAATTGCACCTTGCTCACCCTCTCCCTGCTCCAAGGAGCCCACAGGCAGTTTTATCTGTGGCATCTCCTGTTGCCTCTCCACCTGTCTCTCTTGCTGCGTCTCCTCCTCATTCTCCTGCATGGCAAAAACATCTCTGACCCGCTTTACCCCCTTCCTTTGAGATTTTCTGGGAGCCATCTCTGCAAGTGTTCCTGTTAAAAAGATTATCCAACAATGACAATTAGGTGGGACGTCCTCGAAGGACACATGTTCCCATGTGTCCTTTTGAGACCACCTTTTTTAGTCACCCTCTGTCCCCTCTGTCCAGCTTCCGGGTTTACCGTTCGCAGGAGTTCCCACGCGCTATATCTCTAAAATCTGAAGTTATGTAATGTCTAAAGGAACTGCAGACGCTGGTTAATGCTGGTTAATATGCACAGAAGGACACAAAATGTTGGTTTAACTCAGCAGGTAAGTCAGATCTGGGAAGAAAAGCATAAAAAGCTGGAGTAAGTCAGCGGGTCAGGCATCATCTCTGGAGAAAAAGAATAGGTGACGATTCGAATCGGAGCCCTTCTTCAGACATCCTAATCGGAATTGAGTCTGAAGATGTGTCTCGTCCCGAAACATCAGCTTTTTTTCTCCAGAGATGCTGCTTGACTCGCTGAGTTACTCCAGCTTTTTGTGTCTGTCTTCGGTTTAAACCAGCATGTGCAGTTCACTCCTTACACGGGTCTCTGCACAACATTGATTGGTAGCGTTCCGGACCCCTGGACCCGAGGACTCCGACCTGTATCTCTCAAAGAAGTACATGTGAAAAATATCTCACGGACCATAAAAATGCGTAACCTTTCAGTAAAGTCCCTTTTAAAGTCCCTTTTAAAGATTATAGTTATTTTCTTGAATCTCATTAACATAACTCATGAATAAGTTGATGTCCATATGCGGATGTAAATCTTTATTTTTATTTATTTTTTAAATTCAATCCCACTGAAGATAATTTGTAATCACCTTCTGTCCCCTCTGTCCAGCTTCCGGGTTCACCGTTCGCAGGAGTTCCCACGGTACCCGCAAGAGTTATTACGGATATCGCACGGATATCGCACTGGCCACTACGTTCATATAATGTTGCAATACTCAACCACAAGTGTACAAGTCACTCTTGGAGAAATTCAAATTTTCTTGAATTTTCTCCCGAGTGACCAAGTTACACGATGACCTGCCGTTAGCGCTACGGTGGTCCACGGTGGTCCACGAATGCCGCACTGTTATCGCACGAGGTTCCCACGATGTTGAACTCTGGTTAACTCTTGCGTCAAGTCGCCCCGTGTAAAGGTGCCATTACAGAGTTTGCACGTTCTCCCTATGACCGTGTGGGTTCTTGCCAGGTGCTCCGGTTTCCTCCCACATTCGAAAGACATGTGGGTTTGTAGGTTAATTGGCTTTTATAAATAGTCCCTAAAGTGTAGCTTAGAACTAGTGTATGGATGATTGCTGGTTGTCGCGGGCTCGGTGGGCCGAAGGGCCTGTTTGCAAGCTGTATCTCTATACTAAACTAAACTAAATCTGCGTGGAAGTATGAAACATGTTGGAGATCAAAGGGAGGAACAACTGCTCACTTGAGACCAGTGGAGAATCCTATCTCCACTCAGACCAGCGCTAGACATACGTGACGTCCAACCCTTCCACTTAATGTCAGCCTTTTGCCCTTTACCCCATTGAGTCCATGCCGACCATCAACCACTCATTAAAAACTGAAAAAGTAACATAAATTATTAATGTTTTCATTAATTTGCAAAAGGCAACAGTGTTTCCGTTTCTAAACAAATGAATAACTTTTTAATTGTTAATGCTTTTGAATTATTAAAACATGCCTGAATTGTTTTTAAATGCCTCTGAAGATCAAAGAGTGGAAATGGTCTTTGAGAGTAACAACCTATCAATGTGACACAAAGTACTGGAGTAATTCAGCGTGAAAGGCAGCATTCCTGGAGAGCATGGATAGGTAATGTTTTGGGTCGGGACCCTTCTTCAGATTGAAACGTCACCTCTCCAAAGAAGCTGCCTGACCCACTGAGTTACTCCAGCACTTTAAGTCTCTTTTTTGTAAACCAGCATCTGTAGTTCCGTGGAATTAACTAATTCAGTGAGCCATGCTGCATCCCTGGAGAACATTGATAGGTGACATTTCAGATCGGGACCATTCTTCAGACTTTCCTTGGTAAACCAGCATCTGCAGTTACTTGTTTCAGCAGTCCCTTGTTTCTACAACCTAGCTTAACCTGGATTAACATATGATGAGCGTTTGATGGCACTGGGCCTGTACTTGCTTCACTTTAGAAGGATGGGGGGGAGGACCTAATTGAAACTTATCAAATAGTGAAAGGCCTGGATAGAGTGGCTGTGGAAAGGATGTTTCCATAAGGGGAGAATCTAGGACCAGAGGTCATAACCTCAGAATAAAAGTGCGTACTTTTAGAAGGAAGAGGAGGAATTTCATTAGGTGGTGCATCTGTGGAATCCATTGCCCCAGATGCTTGTGGATTCGTCAATGGATATTTTTAAGATGAAGATTGATAGTTTCTTGATTAATAAGGTGTTATGGCGAGAAGGCAGTAGAATGGGGTTGAGTGGGAAAGACAGATCAGACATGATTGAATGGCAGAGTAGACTTGATGGGCCGAATGGCATAATTCATCCCCTAGAACTTATGAACCAATAAACAGCCTTTAGGATCATTCAGTGGTGAATGTTCAAGATTTGCCACTTGGTCACGACCTACAGCTGTAATCCCCCGAAATAAATTGGGAACAACGTGCAATCCAAGCGGGATGAAGTTCAACACGATCCATCTCATTGAGCAGAAAGGATCGACATTTGAGAGAAATGGAATGTGGTGGAAGTTAGAGATCTGCCGACTTATGTATGGGAAGGATTAATGAGTAGAAGGTCCATTGAAAGTCAAAGTAATTAAACAAAAAGATGTGATGTCAAGTGAGCTATTGGTTTATTATCACCTTTGCCATCACCTAAGACTGGTTTTGTCACTTCTTAAGTTTTATATCAGCCTGCGGATAATCTTTCAAATAAATTCAGCTGTCAACACTATCAGTTGGATGTAGATTATCTGCCATGTCTTCTATTCAAGAACTCCGTGAGAAACTGGAGAGATTAATACTATTAAGAAACACTTTTATGATTCCTATTTAATCATATTACACTGGGGTGGGAGATTCCCAACCTTCACGTGGTCGGCCCTGTTTCGACGAATGCAATCAACTTGGCGTGCACAATCAAATAAGATCAAATAGAACAAGTTGTCCTACAGCTTTAGGCTGTGCACGCCATACGCAAGAAGAAGAAAATATTACACTCACATTAAGCATCAAACGGGCGAGTGGAATGTTGGATATCAGAAGCTGTAGATACTGAGAGAGTGAAATTAAAATAAAAAATGCAAGAAACACTCGGCAGGTCAGGCAGCATATATGAAGAGAAAAACAGGGTTAATGCTTCGGCTAAAGATCCATCATAATGCCAGACACTCTAATGAAGGGAGATAAACACAAAATGCAGGAGTAACACAGCAGGTCAGGCAGCATCTCTGGACTCTCAGTTTGAAGAAGGGTCTCGACCCGAAATGTTACCTACAGTATTCCTTTTTACCAGAGATGCTGCCTGACTCGCTGAGTTACTCCTATTTTACTTCTATCTTCGATGTAAACCAGCATCTTCAGTTCCTTCCTATACACTCTAATGAAGGGTGTTTGACCTGAAATGTTAACTGTTCCTCTCTCTCTACAGTTGCTGCCTGGCCTGCTGAGTATTTGTTTTCTTTATAACAGAGTGTTGCTCTTTAAATCTAGTAGACACAACTACATGGGAATGAAAATGATGTTCCAACTGTAAAACCTTTTGAATTGACCACAGTTAGAGCACCACTAGAGGACATAGATTTGGGATAAGATGGTAGAAGGTGTCTGTAGGTGAAATTTTTCATCTACAGGGTGGTGAGTACCTTGGTTTTGTTTGGTTTAGTTTAGTTTAGTTAAGTTTAGTTGCTTAGTTGTTATTTTAGTTTAGTTTAATTTAGTTTACATAGATACATAGACAATAGACAATAGTTGCGGGAGTAGACCATTCGGTTCTTCGAGCCAGCAGCGCCATTCAATGTGATCATCCACAATCAGTACCCCGTTCCTGCCTTCTCCCCATACCCCTTGATTTTGCTGGCCCTAAGAGCTCTATCTAACTCTCTTTTGAATGCATCCAGTGAATCGGCCTCCAATCCCTTCTGAGAATTCCACAAATTCACAAATCTCTATTTAGTTTAGTTTAGTCTAGTTTAGAGATACAGTGTGGACATGGGGCCATTTGGCCCACTGAGTCCACGCCAACCAATGATCATCCAAACACTACTTCTATCCTACACACCTGGGGACAATTTACAGAAGCCAATTAACCTACAAACCTGTCTGTCTTTGGAATGTGGGAAGAAACCGGAGCTTCCAGAGAAAACCCACCTGGTCACAGAGAGAATGTACAAATTCTGTGCAGACATCACCCATTGTCAGGATCGAGCCCTGATCTCTGACTCTGTAAAGCAGCAACGTTACTGCTGCACCACAGTGCCATGATTCACAGCAGCCAATTACCCTACCAATTTGCACGTCTTTGGGATGTGGAACATATAGTCAAAGGTAGAGCATGTAAGCTCCACATGGAGAGGACCCGGGTTCAAAATAAAACCCAGAACTAAGATGTTGTGAGGCAATAGGTATGTCATGGTGCCACCCAAGTTCTTGATACATGAAAAAAAAACGAATAATGTGAAAGGCGGTGGTAATTTTGCAATGGTGCATATGACATAACAAGTGTAGAAAGGAAGTGCAGATACTGGTTTTACCGAAAATAGACACAATATGCTGGAGAAACTTAGCAGGTCAAGCAGCATCTCTGGAGAAAAAGGATGGGTGAGAACCTATTTTCAGCCTGATCTGGATTATGTGCAGACAGATCAAAGTTGGTCTTGGTCTCATGTTCGGCACAAACATTGTAGGCCGAAGAGCCTGTTCTTGTGCTGCACTGTAGCTTATTCTATGTTCTGTGTTCAGCACAGACATGTGGGCCGAAGGGCCTGCTCATGGCCTGTACTGTTCTATGCTCTATGTTCTTTAATCTCAGTTTTTCAAACCAACTAGTCCTTCCGGTTGTGAATTCCACCTTCCAACCAGCTTATAAAATCATGATCCCTGAATTTTCGGAGAGAAATGCTTGTATCCAACACAAATCAATAGGGTGAAAGACTTGTCTGCATATCCTTACTGATTACCCTTGAGAGCAAACAAAGGTGAGCAACATAGATGACTAGATATCAAGCATTTAAGATATGAGCAAGAGTTAAGGAAGCTTTCTGAGCACAAAGGAGACTTCAAGGTTGCAGATTAAAAGCTACTAAACATATCGATGAGGCTTGACTCAGGGAGATTTCTCATTGTTATTAAATCATTCAAGCCCCAGAGGATGAGACATGTACAAAATAAAGTCCTTCATGAGGAGAGGGGTAGTTGTAGCGATTTTCTTCCTCCTTGGAAAGTCAGTGGAGCGGACGGGATAAATGGGTCAAGAGATAATTAAATGTAATCAGAAACGAGAAGAGATTGAGAGAGATTATGAGAATATAGGAGACTGTTCTCCATGTAGGAACAGGGTGGCACAGTAATGGAGTTGTTACCTTACAGTGCCAGTGACCCGGGTTTGATCCTAACTACAGGTGCTGTCTGTACAGAGTTTGTACGTTCGGCCGAAGGGCCAGTTTCCACGCTGTATCTCTATGCTCAACTAAATTGCTTTTCAGATACTGTGTTGAGGTCCCTGTCATGATGGTTTGCAGACCTATCATTTGATGCCTCGTTCAGAGTTGGCGGTGTGGTAGTTAAATTAGTAGGATCAAAATTCCCAGACACGAGTTCAAATCCTTCCACAGTGGCTGGGGAAATTTCAATTCAGTTAATTAAATAAATGTTGAATTTTGAATCAAGCTGGTGATTGTAAATTGTCGACCCACATCCTTTAACGGTGGTGGGAAGAGCAACGAATTAGATTGTGAGTTGAGGGAAAATAATTGACAAGGCAACGTGGGAGGATGGCAGTGACTTAATTTCTGTAGAACAAGCAATGATAATTTTAGTTTAGATTTACAGCGTGGAAACAGGCCCTTCGGCCCACCGAGTCCGCGCTGACTATCGATCCCGCGTTCACACTAGTTCTATGTTATCCCACTTTCACATCGAGCACACTTGGGGCAATTTTACAGAAGCCAATTAACCTACAAACCTGCACATCTTTGAGTTGTGGGAGGCGACCGGAGCACCCGGAGAAAATCCACGTAAAGAGTCAAGAGTGTTTTATTGTCATGTGTCCCAGATAGAACAATGAAATTCTTACTTGCTGCAGCACAACAGAATATGTAAACGTAGTACACTGTAAACAATGTGATAAACGAGAGATAAATAAAGTTCAGTGTGTACATATACACATACTCACAAGTATACACATATATTTATATATACTGTATATATATATGTATGTGTATATATATATATATATATTATTATAATAATTATTATTATACTATTGTTTGTTTTTTGAGTATGTGTGTATGTGCATGTGTGTATATATATACACACACGCATATATATATACAGTATATATATATATACACATACACATACACACATACTCAAAAAACAAACAATAGTATAATAATAATAATAATAATAATAATAATAATAATAATAATAATAATAATAATAATACTAATAATAATAATAATAATAATAATAATAATAATAATAATAATAATAATAATAATGTTTAAGAAAGAACTGCAGATGCTGGGGAAATCAATGGTAGACAAAAATGCTGGAGAAACTCAGCGGGTGAGGCAGCATCTATGGAGCGAAGGAATAGGTGACGTTTTGGGTCGAGACCCTTCTTCAGACTGATGGATGGGTCTCGACCCGAAACGTCACATATTCCTTCGCTCGATTAATGCTGCCTCATCCGCTGAGTTTCTCCAGCATTTTTGTCTATAATAATAATAATAATAGTCTATTATAGTTCACAGTTTATTTGAGGTTGTAGTGTTTAATAGCCTGATGGCTGTATGGAAGAAGCTGTTCCTGAATCTGGACATTAGAGTTTTCAGGCTCCTGTACCTTCTTCCCGATGGTAGTGGTGAGATGAGTGTGTGGCCAGGATAGTGTTGGTCTCTAAAGATGCTGGCTGCCTTTTTGAGGCAGCAACTCCAATAAATCCCTTTGATGGTGGGGAGGTCAGAGCTGGTGATGGACTGGGCAGTGTTCACAACTTTTTGCAGTCTTTTCCACTCCTGGACGTTCAAGTTGCCGAACCAGGCCATGATGCCACCAGTCAATATGCTCTCTACTGTACACCTGTAGAAGTTCAAATAATCCTCTTTGACATACCAAATCTCATTAATCTTCTCAGGAAGTAGAGGCATTGCTATATTTACAATATAATTGCATCAGTGTGCTGGGTCCACGAAAGATCTTCGGAAACATGCACCCCCAGGAATTTGAAGTTTTTGACTCTCTCCACCATCGTCACCACCATCTCTCCACCATGATATAAACAGGATTGTGGGTCCTCATCCTTCCTCTTCCAAAATCCACAATCAGTTCATTGGTTTTACTGATATTGAGAGCCAGATTGTTGTGCTGGCACCATTTGGTCAATCAGTCGATCTCACTTCTATACTCTTACACATCACCATCTGTAATTCGTCCAACAACGGGGGTGACGTCAGCGAACTTGAAGATGGAGTTTGCACTATGTCCAGCTACACAGCCATGAGTATAGACGGAGTAGAGCAGAGGGCTGAGCACGCAGCCTTGAGGTGCTCCCGTACTGATTGTTAATGAGGAAGAAGATTTCTGCCAATTCGAACATACTGTGGTCTGTGGATGAGTAAGTCAAGGATCTAATTGCAGAGGGATGCGCAGAGACCCAGTTGCAGGATGAACGTGCAAACTCTGTACAGACAGCACCTATGGTGAGGATCGAACCTGGGTCTCTGGCGCTGTGAGGCAGCAGCTCTACTGCTGTGTCACTGTGTCGTTCTTTTACAGTGTTTTTATGCCATGGAACTGAATTAGGCACTTAAGGATACAGGAACAGAAGTAAGCCATTGGCCCTTCAAGCATGTTCCAGAATATGTCATGCCATAAGTGATAGGAGTAGAATTAGGCCATTTGGCCCATCAAGTCTACTCTGCCTTTTAATAATGGTTGATCTATCTTTCCCTCCTGACCCCATTCACCAGCCTTCTCCCCACAACCTCTGACACTTGCACTCATGGTTGATCTTCCCCAGTTGGCGGTGCTGGCTCGAAGGGCCGAATGGCCTCCTCCTGCACCTATTTTCTATGTTTAATCCTCAACTCCTCTTCTGTGCCAGTGTCATTCTCCCCGATCTTTCAAATGATCTATTTCCTCTTTTAATAAACTCCAGGAAAGTGGACAGTTTAATAGACTGGAAAATGTTGAGAAGAATATTAGCATAAAATACATCGTTGTTTACTGCAAAAAACTAGTTATAGAACATAGAACAATGCAGCACAAGAACACCCAGATTCAGGGACAATTTCATTCCCAGCTGTTATCAGGCAACTGAGTCGTCATCTCACCAACTAGAGAGCGGTCCTAATCTTGCATCTACCTCGTTGGAGACTTTTAAACTATCTTTAATCAGACATTATCAGACGTTATCTTGCACTGGATAATATACCCTTCATCGTGTATCTGTATACTGTGGATGGCTTGTTTGTAATCATGTATAGTCTTTCCATTGACTGGATAGCACACAATAAAAATCCTTAACAGTACCTCAGTACACGTAACAATAACAAACTAAACTAAATTAAACTGAACACAATGTCTGCAAAGCATTATGCCAAGATAAACTAACCGTCTCTGCCAGCATGTGATTCATATTCCTCCATTCCCTGCATATGCCATGTCCATATCTAAAAGATTTTTAAACGTCACTATGTCTCCACCACCACCACTGGCCATGTGTTCCGGGCACACGCCACTCTGTGTAAAAAAAATAAACTTTTCCCCTCCTACCACCATGGTAGCGGAGAGTTCAGCATAATTTACCCACATCGACAAACATGTCCCATCTACACTAGTTCCACCTGCCTGCATTTGACCGATATCCCTCTAAACCGGTCCTATCCATGTACCTGTCTAAATATTTCTTAACCGTTGCAATAGTCTGTACCTCAAATACTTTAAAGATATGCCCTCTAGTCTTTGACATTTCTACCCTGTGAAAAAAAATATTTTTCCCTATCAATACTTCTATCAGGTCTCCCCTCAACCACCAGAATTCCAGGGAAAACATTCCAAGTCTGTCCATCCTCTACTTAAAGTTACTACCTTTTCATGCAGGAGACATTCTAGTAAAGCTCTTTTGCATCATCTCCAAAGCCTCCACATCCAGTAAATTACCATAGTTTTGGTTTCATCAACAACTTGATTTTCATTTGCAAACAGAATCATGATTTCCATTCACCTATTCTGAATGACCCTCGAGCAAACTACACTTTAGACTTTAGAGATACAGCATGGAAACAGGCCCTTCGACCGACCGAGTCCACGCCGACCAGTGATCACCCCCATACACTAGCGCTATCCCACACACTAGGGACAATTTCCAATTCTTACCGAAGCCAATTAACCTAAAAAGCTGTACGTCTTTGGAGTGTGGGAGGAAACATAGAAAAACGTAAAAAATAGGTGCAGGAGAAGGCTATTCAGCCCTTCGAGCCAGCGCCACCTCCAGAAACAGGCTGTCACGGGGAGAACATACTAACTCCGCACATACCGCACCCGTAGTCAAGAACAAACCTGGGCCTTTGGTGCCGAAAGGCAGCAACTCTACCACTGCGCCACTGTGCCGCCCACCTGTGCCACTGTGCCGCCATTTGTTATTTGCCCTGACCTCCGCACTGTCTTGGAACCCCAAGCCTCCAGAATTTGTTTTCCATTGAACATGTCTGAAAAGGGTGTAAAATGATGGCCTCATTTCGATGGTAAGTTATTTAGCAAGCTTGACTTGAATTGAATCCTATGAACATTTGATGGTCGGCATAGACTCTGTGGCCAAAGGGCCTGTTTCCATGCTGTACCTCCAAAGTAAATTAAAGTAAGGCTTTTGGGAATTGATTTATTGGGTGTGAGTGGAATCTGCTTCAAGGACTTGTTTAAATGCTTAAAATTTACCCGGGGAGGTACTATCTTTCCGGTAGAAGAGAAAAATCTCAAAACCCTTCCATAAAACTCAATTGTGTGCTGCTTCTTAGTAGCCTGACAACAACGAAATTAGTTTTCTTTTCAAAACCCGACGAAAGAATTGTTTTATTAGGTGACTTCACTATTAATCTGGTAAACTACTAATCACACTTGGGCATTAAAAACAAGAAAAACCTGACGTTTGACAGTAAAATATGTGTTATGGATTTTCATCGGAGCTTGGGGTGCCAACAAAATTGGATCCAGTAAACAAAAGGAAAATCTTGGCTGATAAATTGATTTCCCTTTATTTATACTTCACTGTCTGAAGGTTATAATGAGCTGCCTAGGTCCTTGAATTTCATTTCATAGTCATAGAGGCGTGAAGTCAGAGAATGTTATAGCATGTATATGCCAACTATCAAGTACCTACCAATACTATTCCCACTTAGCAACTTTTTATCTATATCTTCCAATTCCTTGGTGATTCAACTGTTCTTCACCATCCTACTTCTCCCTTCCCCGCCCACTCCATCTGCATACCTTCCTCTAGCTTCACATTTTCACAACTCTTCATTCCTTTTGTCTCACACTTCTCTCTCTACATCGTTGGCCTTTATCCAACCATCTGTCTATCAACATCCCCTTTCCCCCCCTTACCTCTATCAACCTATTACTCGCCAGGCTTTGTCTTGTTCCACCACTCTTTTGGCTCCCCCCACCCCACAATCAGTTTGAAGAAGGGTCACGACCTGAAACGTCATCTATCCATGTTCTCCAGAGATGTTGCCTGACTGATTCAAGTATTTATTTATGAAGGAACTGCAGCTGCTGGTTTAAACCAAAGATGGACATAAAATGCTACTCAGTGGGATAGGCAGCATCTCTGGAGGGAAGGAATGGGTAACGTTTTGGGCCAAGACCCTTCTTCAGAATCTGAAGACGTCTCAGATCCAAAACATCACCCTTTCCTTCTCTCCAGGCAATTATTTTATTGTTTCTTAAACGTTTTGAGATTCCTTTTTCCACCACTTTCTTAGAGGGTGTGATCCAGATTTTCAACTGCCCTCTTGTTAATAAAAAGTCTATCTCAGATTGTTTCTAAACATCATACTTTTGAACTCAAACATATGTCCTCAGGTCTCAGACACCTCTTCCATCTCTGCTCCTATAGATTACAGCCTAAAAACATTGGTGTTGTTCACTATGCTGAGTCCATAGTTTTTCTGCAAACATGCCTTGCAATGATTTTGCCTTATCAAAGGTTGTACATCAATCTAAGGCTTGGATAGACATTAAGGTAATTGGGGGGAAAAACTACCATTGATATAATGACGATGGGAAGTAAGCACAGGATAGCATGGTTGTTTTGGAGAGGGTATAGAAGAGGTTTACCAGGATGCTCTCTGGATTAGAGTGTATTAGCTATGAGAAGAGGTTGGGCAATGTTTTCTCTCCGGTGTTTTAGGGTGAGGGGTGACATGAATTATGAGATGCACAGATGCAGTCAGAACTTTTTCCCAGGGCAGAAATCTCAAAGACCATATAGAATAGCTTTAAGGTGAGAGGGAGAACGTTTAAAAGATTTTTGCCAGGCAAGATGCCTAGAATGCACTGCCAGAGTTGGTGGTGGAGGCAGAATCATTTACAATGTTAGACTGTAGACAAAAATACTAGAGAAACTCAGCGGGGGAGGCAGCATCTATGGAGAGAAGGAATAGGCGACATTTCGGGTTGAGGCCCTTCTTCTTTCCAGCATTTGCAGTGCTTTCTGAAATCCATAGATGCTGCCTCACCCGCTGTGTTTCTCTAGCATTTTTGTCTACCTTTGATTTTTCCAGCACCTGCAGTTCTTTATTTAACAATGTTGGAGATGCATTTAGACAAACATAGGAATGGGCAGGGACTGGAGAGATATGGAGCATGTGCAGGCAGATTGGCATTGTCGGTGTAGGCAACGAGGGCCAAAGGGCCTGTACACATGCATCAGTTTTTAGTTTTGTGATACATCGTGGAAACAGGCCCACTGAGTCCAAGCAGACCATCAGTCACCCGTGCACTAGTCCTACGTAATCCCATTTTTGCATCCTGCACACTAGGGGCAATTTACAAAGGCCAATTGACCTACAAACCCGCATGTCTTTTGGACATGGGAGGAAACCAAAGCACCCGGATGAAACCCGCATGGTCACAGGGCAAACAAGCAAACTCAACGCCAGACAGCACCCAAGGGTGAGGATGGAACCCAGCCTCTAGCGCTGTGAGGCAGCAGCACTACCACCGCGTCCCTGTTCCAACACAACGTTCTATGCTCCATGTCCTTAATCTTTGCGCTGACTGTCTCTTTGTGTTTGTTTCTCCAGATAACTCAGTGAGCATACTGGCAAGACACAGTGGATTCAGCCGACAGAAACAGGATGTGTACTTTCTGCCCCTGATTGTCTCGGACAGCGGAACTCCACCCATGAGCAGCACCAACACACTGACCATCCGGGTCTGTGGCTGCAGTGCGGACGGGAGTGTGCAGTCCTGCAACGTTGAAGCCTTTGTTCTTCCCATCGGGCTGAGCATGGGGGCACTCATCGCCATCTTGGCCTGCATCATCCTCCTCCTGGGTAGGTTCACACAGGGCGGCATAGTGGCGCAGCGCTAGATTACCAGAGATCCGGGTTTGATCCTAACTACAGGCGTTCTCTGCGCGGAGTTTGTACGTTCTCCCCGTGACCGCGTGGGCTTTCTCTGGGTGATCCAGTTTCCTCCCACACTCCAAAGACATGCGAGTTTGTAGGCTAATTGGCTTCTGCAAATTGTCCCCAGGGTATAGAATATAACTAGTGTACAGGTGATCGTTGGTTGGCATGGACTCAGTGGGCCGAAGGGCCTGTAGTGTACTCCACGTGGGTGTCACAGTGGCGCAGCGATAGAGTTGCTGCCTCACAGCACCACAGACCCGGGTTCGATCTTGACTCCAGGTGTTGTCTGTAGGGAGTTTGTACATTCTCCCTGTGACCGTGTGGGTTTTCTCCAGGTGCTCCAGTTTCCTCCCACATTCCTAAGATGTGCGGGTTTGTAGGATGATTGGCTTTTGTAAATTGTAACTTGTCCCGAATGTGTAGGATCGTGTTAGTGTATGGGTGATCACGGATTGATGCAGACTCAGTGGGCCGAAGGGCCTGTAGTGTACTCCAGATGGGTGGCACAGTGGTACAGTGGTAGAGTTGCTGCCCCACAGCTCCAGAGAGCTGGGTTAGATCCTTTTTCATCAGAGATGCTGCCAGACCCACTTGTTTTACTCCAGCACTTTGTGTCTATCTTTTGTGGATGGAGCATGTTGGTCAGCATGAGCAAGTTGGGCCAAAGGGCCTTTTTCCACGCTGTATGACTCTTATTTAGTGTATAATGTGTTCTCTTCACAGTTATTGTGGTTCTCTTTGTAACATTAAGAAGACACAAAAACGAACCTCTTATCATCAAAGACGATGAAGATGTGAGGGAGAACATCATCCGTTACGATGATGAAGGTGGTGGCGAGGAAGACACGGAGGCATTTGACATCGCCACCTTGCAGAACCCCGATGGTTTCAATGGGTTCCTGCCCCGGAAGGACATCAAACCAGACCTGCAGTTCGTCCCCAGGCAAGGTCTCCCACCCGTCACCAACGGAGTAGACGTGGATGAGTTTATTAACGTGAGGCTTCACGACGCTGACGTCGACCCTACTGCCCCCCCCTATGATTCCATCCAGATATACGGCTATGAAGGGAGAGGGTCGGCTGCTGGTTCTCTGAGCTCGTTAGAAACAACGTCGACAGATTCAGAGCAGAACTTTGACTACCTCAAGGAGTGGGGGCCACGGTTTAAAAAACTCGAGGATATGTATGCAGTCGGAGAGAATGACAGAGAAACCTGACTCCAACTTGGAGAGAACAATTACCCAATATTTTAATGGACACTGGTGTATAATTATAGGGTTGCCAATTATTAACAATGGATCAGCTGGCTAGTCTTTTAGATGCAGTCAACGTTAGTTCTTATCATCTTTTAAGTCCAGCTCATTGTAAAATTGAACCAAAAAAAAAAATGCAGATTGTATGAGTGTTTTACTCTCGTGGAGTGTGGACTATGTGGATTGTTTGGCCAGGTGTTGGTTTTCTAATTATTGTACAGACTATTGTTCAACTGGAGGAGACTTTGGGATCTTACAGTGCTTCCTACATGGTTCCTTTGACCATGGCTTTTCTCCAACCAGAGACCGAGATCTTGCCGACCCAAAGTGAAGCAATACCAATGTCTTTGTTGTGGAACTGATGAACGTAGCCAAAGGAGGTGAAGGGGAAAGCAGGGAGCAGACACGATGAAGCATTGAAACCAATTCCAGCTCCTTCCTCCTGCAGTAATATTAGCTGAGGTGTAATCGAGTGTTTCTCTGTAAGTGATGATCACACAAGTAGACATGGTGTACTCCCTCAGAGTGCCCTTAGGCTTCATAATATCCTCAGTGATTTGAGTCCATTCCAGTTGAAAGAGAAGATCTGAAAGTAGATGCAGTGACAATGGGGGATGTAACGAGCACACAATTATATAAAATATAATAATCTTTGGGCCATTTGATGAAAATAAAAAACACCAAGTTTAAACATCAGGAGCTGAGGTTAATAACTAATCTAGATATAAATAACATGTTGTCTACTCCCAGAAAGAAAGTTCAAAAACTAAGGAAACAAGGAATTGCAGATGCTAGTTTACAAACAAAAAGACACAAAGTTCCGGAGTCACTCAGCGGGTCAGGCAGCATCTCCAGAGAACGTGGACAGGTGATGTTACAAGTTGGCAGCTTCTAAAAGTCTGAAGAAAGATCCCGATCCATGTTCTCCAAAGATGCTGCCTGACCCGCTGAGTTACTCCAGTGCTTTGTGTCTTATTTTTTAACAAGAACTGGAATGGAACTGAGATCATGTGAATATTTGACTTCCAAACCTTTAGATACACACTCATTACACAGTACAGTACCAGTGTTAAACATATGCTTCTTGTGCTTCACTGTGTAATTTGAGCCTAGAAAAAAATGAAAATGGTCTAAAAAATGTTTTTATGTCATGTATATATATATAGACTTACTGCTAACTTTTGTGGCTTTTAATTTTTGGGAGATGAACTTTGGCTATGCACAGTAGCTCAGGCAGAGACACCTTAAATGGCAACAGCACTGAAAGCTTATGTGCATTGCCAATCTTTAATGGGAAATACAACAATTCCGAGTAGATATTGTATATTACAATAGTCTTACGCACACACACAAAAAAGGAGCCCTTATTATTTTTATACGTTGCTTTAATGCTATTTACTTGTACGTTTCATTTATTTTACGCCATGTATTGTACATCAGAGGAACCCCTGTATTGTTTCCTACTTTGTGAAATATATTTTTATAAATATTGCAGGTTATGTCTCCATTTGTGTTGCCGAAACGGTCTCCGCTTCTTTGGAATGGAACACATTGCATGAGATGACTCATAGGTTACAGAGACTTTATCAGATTGGAAGTAGATCAGGGTAAAATAAATTGGGTATACCTACTCTCAAAGATGTTTTCAAATTCTTGCAATGATGCTTCTAGCATATTTTTATGCAATTTCTCTGAAGTAAAGTATTGATGTTTTGATTAAATACACTGATGATTTTTAAAACAGCAGTTCTTCTGCTAGAGAGGAAATTATTCAGGCAGCACAGTGGTGCAGTGGTAGGGTTGCTGCCTTAAGGGGCCTTTTCACGGGGCAAGTTGACGCAAGATGTCACCAGAGTGAAGAGGTCGTGGTCCAGCACGAGTCTCGCACGATATAACGGGGGTAGATAAAGAGTTCCCACGGTACTCGGCATTTCTGTTATTTGTGCGAGTGACTTGTCCGTTTCCCGAGCTTTCCCGTTAAATCTTGAATGAACATCGTGAACTACACGTGACACAAATGATGTAACTTTTTTTTTCACACACTATATATATCCTCCTTTGGTTGAATTGGCTCATTTGGAGACATATTTTACTGTGTATGTGGGAGACACAGATGGACTGAGCACAGTACCTCGGTCTTACTGTGTGTGGGAGAGGGGGGAGAAAGAGACGTACACTCACAGAGGCAGAGTCTCTCAGCCTGTGTAAGAGGGAGGGAGAGAGAGAGAGAGGCACACACAAGGTGGATGTGAAGTCTCACCTGCCTGTTTCAGTGACAGACACCCGCCGTCAGTAAATGAAGACACCCCCATCTGTCTCTCCCTCCTCTCCCTCGACTCCCCCACCTTTCCCTCCCAACTCCAGTCCCGTACCGACCCCCTGGGAAACTGAATAGAGCAATAGTCAACTGCTGCCTGTGCGCTGATATGACAATAAAGGCTACTTTACTTTACTGAGTTAAAGAGTTCCCACGGTAGACTGTAAAACTGGGACCCTGGTTCTGGACTCCCCCAACACCGGAACCCTTCTTCAGACAGCCTAATCGGAATTGAGTCTGAAGATGTGTCTCGTCCCGAAACATCAGCTTTTTTTCTCCAGAGATGCTGCTTGACTCGCTGAGTTACTCCAGCTTTTTGTGTCTGTCTTCGGTTTAAACCAGCATGTGCAGTTCACTCCTTACACGGGTCTCTGTACAACATTGTTGGTAGCGTTCCGGACCCCTGGACCCGAGGACTCCGACCTGTATCTCTCAAAGAAGTACATGTGAAAAATTTCTCACGGACCATAAAAATGCGTAACCTTTCAGTAAAGTCCCTTTTAAAGTCCCTTTTAAAGATTATAGTTATTTTCTTGAATCTCATTTACATAACTCATGAATAAGTTGATGTCCATATGCGGATGCAAATCTTTATTTTTATTTATTTTTTAAATTCAATCCCACATAAGATAATATTTACTCACCTTCTGTTCCCTCTGTCCAGCTTCCGGGTTCACCGTTCGCAGGAGTTCCCACGGTACCCGCAAGAGTTATTACGGATATCGCACTGGCCACTACGTTCATATAATGTTGCAATACTCAACCACAAGTGTACAAGTCAATCTTGGAGAAATTCAAACTTTCTTGAATTTTCTCCCGAGTGACCAAGTTACACGATGACCTGCCGTTAGCGCTACGGTGGTCCACGGTGGTCCACGAATGCCGCACTGTTATCGCACGAGGTTCCCACGATGTTAAACTCCGGTTAACTCTTGCGTCAAGTCGCCCCGTGAAAAGGCCGCTTTAGACCTTAGATCAAATGCACCATAGACCTGCATTTGATCCTGACTATGGGAGCTGTCAGTACAGACTTTGTGCATTCCCCCTGAGACTACTGGGTGCTCTGGTTTCCTCACACATCCGAAAGACATACAGGTTTGAAGTTTAATTGGCTTCTGTAAATTGTCACTAGAGTGCAGGGTAGCACTAAACTGACAAAGGGTCTCGACCGAAAGGTCACCCATTCCTTCTCTCCAGAGATGCTGCCTGTCCCACTGAGTTACGCATTTTGTGTATGGCTTCGGTGCAAACTAGCATCTGCAGTTCCTTCCTACTACCTGCAAACTGCACGTCTTTGGAAAGTGGGAGGAAACCAGAGCACCAGGTGGAAACCAATGCAGTCACAGGGAGAATGTACAAACTCTGTAACGATAGCAACAGCACTCTGGATCAAACCTGGGTCTCTGGCACTGTAAGGCAGCAACTCTACTGCTGCACCATTGTGCTGCCTGATGATTTACCACCATGAGAGGATTCAGGGGAAATCTCCCAAAAAATAAAAGTTTCATACTGCAAACCCGAGCCACAGGGTAAATTCTGGGACGTGTTTTTTTGGGATTTGCAGGTATTTTTGGAATGAACCTGGGGAATAGATAGGGTGAATGAACAGAGTCTTTTATCCAGGGTATGGGAATCAAGAACCTGAGGAATAAGGTGAGACTGGAAAGATTTAATAGGATTGCTTTTTCACCCAGACGGTGGTGAATATATGATGCCAGAGGAGGTGGTTAAGGCAGTTAATATAACAGCATTAAACACACGGGCAAATGGGACTAGTTTAGATAGAGCATCTTGGTTGGCATGGACGGGTTGTGCTGAAGGTCCCGTTTCCATACTGTGGAATGTCACTGTATGACTCTATGAATATTAAGGGTTTGCTGTGTTGTGAACTGTCACCATCCTGAACAACTGACCTTACATTGATAAAACAGAGCCATTACTGAAAAACATTATCCATAAATGTTTCACGTCAAGTCTCCTAAGGAGATATAAGCAGCCAAAGGTTTTGTCAGATAGACTGGAATTAGAAGAAGGCATAAAATGATTCTGAAAAACGGTCTCAACCTGAAACGTCACCTATTCCTTTTCTCCATAGATACTGCCTAGCCGGCAGAGTTACTCCAGTATTTTGTGACTATCTTCCATGTAAACCTGCATCTGCAGTTCCTTCCAACACAGAGGAGGATTAATTTGGTTTCAGATCTAAGCATAGACTTGGCGATCGTTTCATTGACCACTTACGCCCAGTCTGCCTTGGCCTATGTGATCTTCCAGTTTTCCAGACATTTTAATTCCTCTTCCCATTCTCATACTGCCCTTCCGTCCTGGGCCTCCTCCACTGTCAGAGTGACGACACACGCAAGTCATACCAGCCAACATTTGAAAATGATAATCTTACTCTGAGTGAGCGGGTTGACGGAGTGCGAGCGCAGAAGGGTGGAGTCTTAGCTCCTGGATTTTAAGGGCTTTTTTAGTAGTTTGCCAATATTGTGATATATTCAGAGCTGCCAAGTTTTGTCAGAGCATTTCAGTATTCTAGTACCTGTAAATCAGTATTTTGCTGAGGAAATCAGGATTTTTGCGTGGTGCCATTTTGCTGATTTTTTTTTTTTTTAATGTGCGGTCATACCCATGTAAGAGTACAAGAAAGCATAACTTGTTTATTGTGTATTTGTAATACAGTTTATTGTGTATTCTATGTCATAGCTGCTTTCTTGCATTTGTCCAGAAGTTTATCATTGAAAGTCATTTGGTAGCAACGTTTCCCCATGGCCTGGGGAAATGTTAAGGGGCTGGAATCTCTCCTTCTTTCTTTCCTTTTCTCTGTCTCTCTCTCTCTGTCTCTGTCTGTCTCTGTCTGTCTCTCTCTCTCTCTGTCTCTCTCTCTCCCTCTCTCTCTCCCCTCCCCCCCCCCCTCTCTCTCTCTCTCTCTCTCTCTCTCTCTCTCTCTCTCTCTCTCTCTCTCTCTCTCTCTCTCTCTCTCACACACACATCTCTCTCTCACTCCCTCTCTCACCTCGGCATTCCCGGAATCATTTGGCATTTTGCAAAGACAACTGCATCTGCAGTTCCTTCCTATTGAAGAAGAACCCTGGCCCGAAACAACTACTACAGGCATGATATTCACCTCCAGAAAAAAAGTAGGAAGTATTGGCCGGGGGTCCAGGAGGCCGGTTAGGCACCCCCAGAAGGGGCTCCTGCATTTTCAATAAATTTAAAGTGATTGCCAAGCTTTCTACGGGTAGTTTACATAACAGAAGCTTAGAATTTTTCTAACACACAACCAGTAAAATAACCTCAAACAGATAAATATTTCATGAAATAAATGACTTCATACAGCTAAAACAATCTTTACAAAGAATGTTATCTGAAATGTCTCTTTGCCTAGCACTGTGTGCAAACAGCAGAGAGAAAGTGATTTTGGCTGCAGCCAGCTTCTGCTTCAGTAAGGAAAGCTGGTCGGTGATTGGCCGCAATGCCCTCGGAGACTGCGTCTGATTGGCCGCCGAATGACCAGCGCATTATGCGATTGGACACACTGCCCTTGGAGACAGCGGCTGATTGGACGGGAATTTTAAGGGAAGCTGGTCGGTGATTGGACGCAACCACCTCAGTAACAGACGTTGATTGGCCATTTTCCCCCCTCATTTCAAAATCGTTCTATTCAGATTTTCCCCATTATTTTAACTTAAAAATGAACAAGTACGATAAATTCAGACTAGTTGGCGGGTATGGCCAACCAAAGGTACATCACCTCATATTTAGTTTGGGCAGCTTATAACCAGTGGAATGGATATTTATTTCTCACATTTCAAGTAATCCTGGCATTTGCTCTCTCTCCATCCCTCCCCACCCTTGTTGTCCTGCTAGGTTTTGCTGTTTGTATCTCTTCGTTATCACCTCTTTTTTGTATTCTTCCACAGCCAACAATGGACCATTGTAGCCTGCACCTTTACCGCTGACCCGCTGAGTTACTCCGGCATTTTGCGCTTATCTTCGGTGTAAACCAGCATCTGCGGTTCCTTCCTACACAAATGAATGTATTGTTTAATTTGCTTTGTTACAATGCATATCTGTGAGTCAGTGCAATATTGATGCCACTCATGTCGAAGGCTATATTCCTGTGTTACAGATCAGAGATCTGAATGCTAAATCCATGCATACACCCCCACTGCAGTATTAAAGTAGTCTTGATTATTGAAAGAAAAATCCCTGCAGATGCTGCAACTTGAAATAAACCCAAAAAATGCTGGTGTGTGGGAAGGAACAGCAGATGCTGGTTTATACCGAAGGTAGTCACAAAATGCTGAAATAACTCAACACGTCAGGCAGTATCTCTGGAGAAAAATAATAGGTGACATTTCGGATTGGAACCCTTCTTAGTCTGAAGAAGGGTTCTGACCCAATACGTTGCCTTTTTTTCTCCAGAGATGCTGCCTGACCCGTTGAGTTACTCCATAAAAGGCTGGACACACACAACTGGTTGGGTAGTATCTGTGGAAAGAGAAACAGAGTAAGTGCTCAGTGTTTAAACACACAGAATCTCTTGCCCAGTGTAGGGGGATCGAGAACCAGAGGACATAGGTTTAAGGTGAGGGGAGAAAGATTTAAAAGGAACCTGAGGGGTACCCTTTTTAGACAAAGGTAGGTTGGTGTAGAGAATGAGCTGTCGGACGAGGTAGTTTAGGTATTATCACAGCGTTTAAGAAACATTTAGACAATTACATGGATAGGATAGGTTTAGAGGGATACGGGCCAAATGCAGGCATGTGGGACCAATGTAGATGGAACATCAGTCCACCACTGTTACGACTCCCGAATGCAGGTGCTTCAGAGCCGCGTAACATAATTCAAAAACCAGGTTCA
This sequence comes from Amblyraja radiata, assembly GCF_010909765.2. NCBI lineage: Eukaryota > Metazoa > Chordata > Chondrichthyes > Rajiformes > Rajidae > Amblyraja > Amblyraja radiata. The sequence goes on along the minus strand of NC_045972.1, from coordinate 24,861,706 downwards.
AGTTCAAAAATAGTTTTAATTATTCAATGGAACACAAAACCCAAACCCGATTCAAACAACCCAGTCAGGGATATGGATGGACTAACAAACAATTAAACAGTGCTCCAGCCAGCCACGCAATGGACCGTCGAACCAGAGACTCTAAAACCTGCCTAAAGAGATATAACCCTGAAACAAAATACACAAAAACACTAAGGTCAGCCCTTATCCGTCCCAATTCAATATTTGTTAACAAGGAATGGTGAAAGTACACAAAGTTCAATGCCATGTGGCCAGGCCTTCCTCAGCTCACACCAGCAGGCTGCTCATCAGTCAGGGTCAAAGATCTTTGGTCAGGGTCTACGAAGAAGAGAGAGAATCCTGGGAGTCTCTGGTATTTAAGCTTCAGATGAGTCACCCGTCACCTGACGCAGCTTGGCCAATCGGGTACAGGAGCCTTTTAACCCCTTGATTCCAGACTCACAGCCACGAGGCCTGTACTCGGGAGAGAAAAAGAGAAAGGTAAGTACATAGCATTCACCAGGGGGGGGTGAATCTATCCAACAGTCTCTTCAATGCCACTACTGGATCTCCCTGAACCACAACCCCGTCAGCGTGTTCTGGAGGAACTCAGTGGGTCAGGCATCATTTGTGGAAGGAAATGGATGAAAAGGTCAAGATCACTCTTCAGGGAGCCTGACACCTGTCCATTCCCCTCCACAGATGCTGCTTGGCCCACTGGGTTCTGCCAACACTTTGTGTTTTTCCTCAGGATTCCAGCAGCTACAATTCATTGTGTTTCCTTTAATTTAAAAAAAAACACCCTGCATCCACCTATTACCTGCCATGATTTTTCCTTTCATGCCTCTCCCCTTTTCTACCTTTTTTCCTCCTCCAGTTGAAGAGGGATCTCAAGCCAAAGGGTCACCAATCCATGTTCTCCAGAGACGCTGCCTGACCTGCAGTGTTACTCTAACATATTGTGTCTCTTTGTCCCTTCATTTAACATTGTTTATTGGCCACTACAGTAGAAAGAGCCAACAATTTATTTAAAACTGTATTGGTCAGGGTAGCAGAGGAAGGGCAATAGGCAATTTGTGCAGTTAGATTCTCCGTGGATTGTCACCTTGTCGTGGTGGAGAAGCTTGTGTGGTCCTGAGATCCTGAGAGCGATGCCATCTGGACCTATGCTCCTTGTAGGGCCACCCATGGTGGTAAGGTCGAGAGGGAGGACTCTGACAAAGAGCAATCCAACCAAGACCTCAACGGTGGAAAAGACGGAGGATGATGGCTGCAGCAGAAAAGGGTCTCCGATCGTCTTGGACTCCATGCCACTGGATCTTGACCCGGATCTGTCAAGGAGCATGTGGTGGCTGTCTGTGCACCGGTCTCCCCATGTTAACCAAAGTCACGCACAGGCGTCCTCCAACCCTGGAGACACCCATGGTCAGCCTAAAGAAAGATTTCACAAGCTGCATATTCTACATGATGTTGATCAAAAAATTATTCTGGGTCCAAATTACTGCCCTCTGTGTTTTGGTATGATCTCATTAATTTTTTTTACATTTAAGTGAGAGGGCACGCAGGATTTAGTTTAGTTTAGAGATACAGTGGCTGTGCCGAACAGAGATTCCCACATGCACATTAACACTATCCTACACACTAGGGAAAATGTATACGTATATCAAGCCAATTGACCCACAAACCTGTACTTCTTTGGAGTGTGGGAGGAAACCGAAGATCTCGGACCCATGCAGACACAGGGAGAATGTACAAACTCCATACAGACAACAGCTGTAGTCTGGATTGAACCCGGGTCTCCAGCGCTGCAAGCGCTGTAAGGCAGCAACTCTACCGCTGCGCCACCGTGCCGCCCTGAATCAGTCAATTGATTTCATATCTGAAAGATGGCATAGAGTCATTGAGTCATAGAGCGCAGAAACTGGCACTTGCCCATGCCAACCAATATTCCCCATCTAAACTAATCTCACTGCCCGTGTTTTGACCATTTCCCTCTAAACCTATCGTATCCATAGATTCATAGCATGATACAGTGTGGAAACAGGCTCTTCGGACCACCTGCAATCTCCCAGCTACACTAGTCCCACTTGCCGGTCATGTGACATGTACCTGTCCAAGTATTTGTAACGTTGTTGAAGTACCTGCATCAACTACCTCCGCTGGCCATGTACCCAATTAAATCTTTACTCTCTCACATTAAACTTATGTCCTATGGTTTGTGATACGCCTACTCTGGGTAAAAAAAAACTGTGCATTCACCCTATCTATTCCTATCATGATGTTATACACCTCTATAAGATCACCCACAGCCTCCTGTCCTCCAAGGAATATCTTCACCTTCCCAACCTCTCCTTGTAGCTCAGGCTCTCGGCTTGGCATCATGTTAGGCACAAGCATTGTGGGTCAAATTGTGCTACACTGTTCTATGTTCTATATTTGTGTTTTACATTTAATGCCAGTTTGTTTCTTTAGCCAAGTCCCTCACACCACGTTTAACGTAATTATAAGAATCAACGGTTTTGATCACGATAATGCTGACATGTTTAGAGCAAAGAAAGAGAATTGAAATCAATATCAGCACAGCAATAAACCTGATGAGAAAAGGCTTGCAGTGGATAGATTTAACCCACATTACAGTAACAACATTTAATTTCCAAGTTCTCTCCAGTACACAAATTTTTAGGCGGTTCTAGGTTCACTCGTTAATGCAGATTTCCAATTCCAAAAGAAAACCACTTCCTTTATGTCGCAATAGATACATCTAAGGTTAGTTTAGTTAAGTTTAGTTTAGAAATTCAGCATGGAAACAGGCTATTCGGTCCATCGAGTACACGCCGACATAGATCATCTATTCACAATAGTTCTATGCTATCCCAATTTTGCATCCAGTCCCCTACACATTAAGGGCAATTTTCCTCCCACGTCTGTGGGATGTGGGAGGAAACCGGAACACCCGGAGGAAACTCATGCGGTCACGGGGAGCACGTGCAAACTCCACACTGACAGCAGCCGAGATCAGGATCGAATCCAGGTCTCTGGAGCTTTGAGGCAGCAGTTCCACCAGCTGCACCACTGTGTCACCCGGTTGAAGAAGCATTGAATGTTTGAGTCAGTTTCAATGACACATTCATTCTAAACATCTGTTTATATTTCAGTTTTCCTCCATCGTTTTTGGTGTCTGCTATTTTATTGCACTCTCAAGTCAATAAGCTCTTCATGTGCACTTCAATCCTTCATCTTCGTATTTGCCTTTAGATTTTCTTGAACTGTGGACAGCATTAAATAGAACAGTGGGCTTCACTTCCAAACATGTGGCCAATTACACCATTGTTATTCATCATTACCGAGAAGATGATACGTGTAGAAATAATTTATGACAGCTTCTATCTATATAAACTCATACAAATTTTACGACATGACATTATCGACCACAAAATCTAGGACCATAAATCCCATCTGTCCTTTATTGAACTGGAAAATCATTGTCATTATATTCACTTTATCTACATAAACTTTCCAGGCACACAGGACCAGAACACTTTGGCTCTCTGATTGATGTTCACACGCAGTAAACAAGTTTACAATGTTGTGATGACACCAATTAGAATATCTCAGTTGAGTTTCTTATGCAGTGAGCTGTTCCGAAGGTACTTTCTGAGAGCGAGTGGGAGCAGGATCAATAGCAGCATACAGAAGAGAATTGGACAAATACTTGAAAGTTAAATGATTATAGGGATAGAGAAGCAGATTGTGGAGGGAGTAAATATTTCTACCAATGTGCACTTTAATAGTAAGATTAAACGAGAACTTACCAGTTTGAAGTTTGATCGGTATTTTATGAGGAGTTACGATGAGGGATTACGTGAAGAACCCCGCTTCCAACGCATGCGTGTCATTCTTCAAAGCAGCGGTGTGAGGTCACAGAAACCTATAATGACCTAACATAGTAAGATTATCAAAGAGATACCAGTTTTTGATATGATCATAGGAGGGCGGGAGCGGAGGGCACGTAATCCCTCATCGTAACTCCTCATAAAATACCGATCAAACTTCAAACTGGTAAGTTCTCGTTTAATCTTACTATTTTACTTCGGAGTCACGTGAGTGACTACGTGAAGATTTCAAAGCTCTGTGACCTCATGCCGTGGAACGAGTCCATGCTTCACAACTGCCTTGAGTATTGGGAGAAGGTATCGTTAGCAATTTTTGAACACACCAATACAAAAACTTGTGTGATATAACGAAAAATAAATTTATTAAGTTGAAATCATAGCCCTGTAACTTTTCGGGCAAATTATATTATTGAACGTAATATGCTTTCAGAAAATGATGATGGATCCAAAACTGGTTTGTTATAAAACCTTTGGAAAGTCTTTTCCGATGACCCTCCTGCCATTCTGAGGATTTGGTCTGTGGGCACCTCCAGAATTTTTGCTGCGGACGTCGCTGCAGCCCTGGTGGAATGAGATTTAAAAACATTAGTGTCTATTCCCGCCATCTTTAGGACATATTTCAGCCCCGTTGAGATAGTTTGGGTCGTGACCCTTTTGTGCGGTTTCTTGTAAGAAATAAACAGAGCCATTTCCTGACCTCGAATGATCTTGGTATTTTCCATGTATAATAGGATATGTTTGGCTATACACAGGCTTTCGTCATTTGGATATGCCATAAATTTGATCACTTGCCCCGATGAACCTGGTCTGTTTTGTTTTATTAAATCATGTATGACAAATACCAGTTTCTCGGGTGAGATCATCAAGCAGTCCAGCCTCAGTTTGTTTAATGACTGGACTCGTTGTGTGGTAACTAACACCATGAGCATAACCATCTTCATGGTCAGTTTTCGAAGTGATAATGACGTTATGGGCGACCAACTTCTCAGCATGGTCAAAACGACATCCACATCCCAGATTCTGTAGTACCTGGTTTTTGGGGGTTTTGCATTAAATATGCCCCTCATAAGTTTTGTTACCAGGGGGTGCGTTCCCACCGTGTGCCGCTCCGTTCCTTGCGATAGGTAATTGGAGAGTGTACTTCTGGCACTATTAATGGCACTGTAGCCCAATCGTTTATCACAATGGAGGCTTGTTAGAAATTTCAATACGGCCGGAATATTCTTGGCTCTTTGGTCTAGGTTGTTGTCAAAGCAGTATTTGCCCCATTTCTTGATTTGTCCGAGGTACTGCTTTTGTGTTGACAGTCTTTGTGCTGATGTGATGAGATTCATAGTTCTGTCTGACAGCCCCATGCCGTGTAGTGGGTCTTTCAGACTCTACAAATCAACAAATCCATATTCTTATGGCATGGGTGACTGTCCTCAGTCACTGGATGAATTAGTACATTTTGGCTGTGTCCAATATTGGAACATGGTTTTAACACCATCCCCTGGATAACCGAATACCATGGTTGAGTAGGCCAATCGGGTACTATGAGAATCCCAGATGCTGAATCTTGTTGAATTTTTCTTAGTACCCGATTGATGAGGCAGAACGGAGGAAATGCATAACAAAACCATTTCCCCCAATGCAGTGAGAAAGCATCTGTAGCTTCTGCCCCAGGGTCTGGTTCCCAGGACACATACCTTGGTTCGGCGCGGACTTGTAGGGCCGAGATGGCCTGTTTCCGTGCTGTAATTGTTATATGGTTATATGGTTATAGTTGGTGATTCAACCTGGATGCAAAAAGATCAATATCTGGCGTACCATATTTTGCTGTAATTTCAGCAAATACTTTTTTATTTAACATCCATTCCGTGTTTTCGTTAAATTTGCGTGACCTGGTGTCTGCCACTGAATTTAGCTTCCCTGGTAGGTATGTTGCCGATATCCAAATGTTTCTTTGGATACACCATTGCCAAATTAAATTTGCCAATTGATCACAAGATGTCGATATATTTCCACCCATATAATTAATATATGCCACCGCGGTGGTATTATCAATTTGTAACCTTACATGCTGGTGCTTAATTGCTGAGCAATATGGCTTAAGGCCATAAAATGCCCCTAACATCTCTAGGTAATTTATACCACGTGTGTTAAGTAATACTGCCTCCTCTGTCTTCCACCTCCCTCCACAACTAGAAACAGAATTAGTGGCTCCCCAACCAATGGCGCTGGCATCTGTTTGTAATACCATAGACGGGTTGTCAATGATGATTGGGTTGGAGCAATACCTAATGTTATGTTCCCACCACTGTAGTTCAATTATAGCTTCTGTAGGTAGCTCCATAGGCCTATCAAAATGACCCTTGTTAAATTTGAGTGCTCTAATTTTTGCTCTTTGCAAATTTTGATAATGTAATGGCCCAAATTGTGTGGCCGGGAATGTAGCCACAATCTTCCCAATTATCCGGGCTACCCATCTAATGGAGGGTCTGTTGGTGTTAAGAAGCTTGCTGCAATCCTCCTGTAGGGCTGCGGCTTTATCTATTGGTAAAGTTACTAACATATTGACCGTGTTAATGGTGAATCCTAAATAATCCATATTAGTTGATGGTATCAATTTAGACTTAACTGGATGGATGATAAACCCTAGTTGTTCAAACAATTGTTTTGTGGCAAGTACTGTTTGATGTGCCAATTCATAATTTCTGGCAACAATAAAAATGTCGTCTAAATATGCCATCACCCTATGGCTTTGTTGACGTAACAATGCCAAAGCTGGTTTCAGAATTTTGGTGAATAATCTGGGGCCTGATGTTAGCCAAAGTTCTCCCATCCAGTTAAATTTCAAATACCGTCTGTATTCCCCTCTGATGGGTACTGTATAGTATGCATCTTTTAAGTCAATGCTTGCCATATGGAACCCCGCTGACACTAATTCTTTAGCAGTAATAAAGGTATCCATCTTAAAATGAACATATTGAACGAATGTGTTTAGGGTTGAAAGGTCAATGATAATCCGGCAACCCCCATCTTTTTTATTTTTAATAAATATGTTTGATACAAATTCTAATGGTTCATGTATAGTATGCTCAATTACACCTTTTGTATACAATCGCTGCAGCTCCATGTGAGCTTTAGATTGTTCGGTTTTTCTAAGGACGAAATGCCTTTCTGGTGTATGTTGTACTGGGGGGTTATTGAAATGAATAAATTCTATCAGATAATCCCGAATACTGCTTAGAATATACGAATCTGTAGTGATTTTACACCATTCGTTACTGTAGTATTGCAGCCTCCCCCCCACTGTCGTGCCCCCCCTTTTTACAAAAGAAACAAGACCCACCTACCTCCATGGTTACTGGTGGTTGTTTTATCATTTTCTTTGTTTTTTGAAAAAAGGGGGTTCTATTTTTACTGATCGAGTTCGTGGTTGTGGTGGCGGTTGAGGCTTCCGCATCTTCCAGGGTGGCCGTCCCTGGCCATACCCTAAAAAAGGCTGCTGCGGGTTATATTGGGATCTCGCACTGCTACTGCTATTAGGCATACTTTTGGGTCTTCCATGCGGTTGGTACCGTTGTCCAAAATAAGCCTTTGCACTGGCTTTGATGAGCCCCAGTGTCTTGGATTCTTATTCAAGTTTTTTGACCTGTTTACACAAGTCTTGCCCAAACAAAAGGGTTGGGGTTTTTACGGCTTTTTGTTTGCAAATAACTGCATATTTTGGATCCAGTGCGGGCTTAATAGCAGCCTTCCGCATGCTGTTTAGCTCATATTGAACATTACAAAACAGGGCTAGTGCGTCTTGGTGATCTTTTGTTAGCTCTATTTTGTCCAGGGTGCGGGTGTTAGCTGTAATTCCTGCCGTAAGCCCTTTTAAGGCTTTCTGGATGTTAAGATCATGGTTTCTGATGTCCTTCCCCATATGCTTCCAAATGCATTGATTAACACTGGGTACTTGTAAGGCATCACAGTTTCCAGGTGGCAGATGTCTGGCCAGTGTTTCCGTGAAAATTTGTTGTTGTAATTGATGGCCAGACATGTAATTGATACTGCCTGCCATCCTGGAATCCAAGTCTGCCCCAGTTTGACTAGGTTTGAAAAATTCAGCCACCATATCCAGCAGTTTATCCTTTTCTCCAGATTCCGGATCATGTAATCCTGTATGATCAGGGTCTGGCCCATCAGGGTCCTGCCCACTCTCCTCTGAAGAGTTTGAGATATCTGGGGGTCCCTCACGGGGTACCCATGTGGGGCTTGCCTGCCCACTGTGGCTAGTCTCCACATTCATGGGACTGCCACTATGAAGGAGCTCCTCTAGCAGCTCCCTTAAACGGTCTTTATGTTCAGCAGCACTTGCCGTTTTTTGCTGCTCCCATTCCTGCAGCCTTTCAGCAGACTGCTGCTCTTTCCTGTTTCCCTGTTGTTCCCGTCCCTGGTACTCACGGGCACTGGTTTGCGGGCTTTCCTCGTCCCGCCGCTGGCCATACCGGTCCTGTCTGTAGGTCCACCATTGTTCCCGGTCAGCTGTTGGTCCGGGCTGCTCCTCCGTACGCAGGCACTCATAGTGGGTTTGTTCTGTGTCTCGCACCCGCTCCGTCCTGCTGCGCTCCAAGTCGGGCGTCTCTTTCAGATGGTGAGTCTTCTGCTGAGCTTTACCTTCCGGCCGCGAAGTAACTTTCGTCTGTGCCGGAACGATTTCTGGCAAAGCTGATTCCTCCACTGAGGTGTCAAGTGCCGACGGCTGCTGTCCCTGCCCCCGTTCCATGGGCAGCTTCCTTGCAGACCACTTTCGTTTAGCTCTGTCCATTTCTCCTGTGGGATAGCAAAACCCACAGAGTCCGTTACCTGCCTTTTGCTGGCCCTTTTTCCTTCTCCCGTTAATGGGGGACGTCCTCCCCCCCTCCTGTTGACTCGTGCAATGCGTGTAGCGATATGGCACGCATGCGTTGGAAGCGGGGTTCTTCACGTAGTCACTCACGTGACTCCGAAGTAAAATTGATTGATTGAAAGATACAATATGGAATCATGCCCTTCGGCACACCTGGTCCACACCAACCATCGGTCACCTATTCTCGTTAGTTCTAAAAGGATACTAAGTTCAGGAATAATTTAGCAGGTCAGACAGCATTTCTGGAGAACATGAATAGGTGATGTTTTGGGTCAAGGTGGAAGTCTTTTGGACGTCATTTAAAAGACTGTCCAACTGTCTTTTAAAACACATAATTTATCCACCTATAACTTCCTCTAGCAACTTGTTCCAGATAGGAACTACCCTCTAAGTGAAAAAAGCTGCCCTTGAGGTCCCACTTCAATCTCTCCACTCACACCCTTAAATCAGTACACACTCGATGGGATGAACATCTTCCTTCAAATTGTTCTAAATTATTCATTAATCCTCACTCCCTTTCATATATAATCTCAACATTGTCACCACCTTGAGATTCTTATTAATTGAGAGACTGAGTTTGTCTCTTCAAACCTATAATTTATTTCTCTCTTTAGCACCTCAAGTTACTTTATGACTTTGACATGTTGGAAAACAAATTGATCCAAATTTGAGAAGCTTTACCATTGTGTTTCCTTATTCTTCCCGGCATGACATTATTTCTCTCTCTCTTTCTCTGCTGCTTTGTATTCTTTAACAGGCATTGTTGAAACTCTCGCTCTCTTTCCCTGCTGCTTTGTATTCTTTAACTGGCTTTGTTGAAGCTCCTGTCTTTATAGATTCCCACCCTCAGCGTTCGTAGCAGGAACTCAGTGTGCATTTCTTTCCATTGGGACATTAATTTCCTTTTGTTCAAATGTCAGCAATGTTCTTGCCAAATAGGTTATATTTTTTCTGCAGTCCAATACCCAGTGTTTCAACCATTTTTTAAATAGATACTTTCTTAAACTTATTGTCCTCCAGTCCGCAGTACCCTCATGTCCAAGATTCATGAGGAATTTTCCTTCTAACTCTTTCTTGGATGTTCTTTTCGAAGCGTGGAGGACCATTATCTAAGACAGTGCAGGAACACCCAGGGTAAAAGAATGTCAAGATTTGCAGATGGTAAATCTTCACTTCACACTGCCTCAGCAAGGTCACCATCACAATCAAGGACGAGTCTCACCCCAGTCACTCCCTCATCACCCCTCTCCCATCAGGCAAGAGGTACACAAGTGTGAAAACACACAGCTCAACATTCAAGCATAGTTATTTCCCAGCTCTTATAGGCAACTGAACCATCCTACCAACAACTAGAGAGCAGTCCTGAGCTATGATCTACCCCATCGAAGACCCTTGGACTATCTTTAACCGGACTTTATTGGGCTTTATCATGCACTAAACATTAGTCTCTTTATCATGTATCTGTAGACTGTGGGTGGCTTGATTGTAATCATGTAGAGTCTTTCTGCTGATTGGTTAACATGCAACAAAAAGCTTTTCACTGTACCTCGATGCACGTGACAATTAACTAAAATAAACAAATGGTTTTAAAATCTTCTAAGTTAAGGGAAAAATCAGAGGTATTAAACAGATTTAAACTACATTAGAATTATGAATAAATAGGAGGTATTGCAATAAAATTAGACATTGGGCATTATAAATGAAAATGCAGCATTGTAAAAGATCCCAGTCCCACCTATTTTAAAAATATTTTACAAGAAACTATATAAATGATGATGATGCTTGCACTGATTGGAATATTTGGTACAGCCATCTCTTCTGTTCTCCAAGGGAATCCATTTTAATTTAGTGGTCTGCATGAAATAATATTCTTCTGCAAATATTTGCATTGATTTTGTTTTCCTTTGAACATTTTTCAAATATTCCTGAGAGAATTGAACCACAATTTCAAATCGTATGAGTCTTAAGATTAGTAATGATTTTTTTCAATCTATAGCACGGAATCCTTGTAGAATTGTCACCTTCAGTTCTCAGTACAATCAAATGCTTAAAAGTACACTGATTTAATATTAAAAAAATAAGTTTGGAAAATATTTATGCATTTGTTCTGTAACTTGACATGGAGCATAAGCAACAGTGCAACATGCTTATGGCATTGTTCGGGCTTGAGTTAAATTCAGTCAGAGATAATCAGTACAATATTTCGGTCCCTTGGGATGGGATGTGTTTCTTCCATAAGTCTTTCGGTTAATGCTGTTTTAGAAAGAGCAGCAGATTGGGAATAACACCATCCAAGACCACAAGAAATTGCAGAAAATTGTGGACATAGCCCAGAAAATCACACAAACCAACTTCCCTTCCATTGACTCCGTCTACACTTCACGCTGCCTCGGCAAGACCACCAACATAACCAAGGACCAGTCTCATCCTAGTCATTCCCTCTCCCATCAGAGGATAGCTACAATTTTTTGTGAAAACGCACACATCCAGATTCAGGGACAGTTTCTTTACAGCTGTCATCAGGCAACTGAACCATCCTATCACCAACTGGAGAGCAGTCCTGAGTTACGATGGACTTCATTGGAGACCCTCGGACTATCTTTAATTGAACTTTACTGGACTTTATCTTGCACTAAACGTCACTCCCTTTATCTATGTACACTGTGAACAGCTTGATTGTAATCATGTACAGTCTTTCCACTGACTGGATAGCACGCAACAAAAATGCAGTAGATGATGTTAGAGGAGGTGTCACTTTGAAAGGCTGCTGGGGTCGCTGGAAGATTTGATTTGGAGATTAATGGACAAAGGTTAGCGATGAAAAGGAGACAAAAGGGTGTCAGATAAAAGGAGAAAGGAGTGAAATTAAGGGAAAGCAGAAAGCGTAGGGACAGACGTTACATATTCATTCATTTACACCAATACTGCACTAATTTTATTTTATCCTCCACATATTCACACCAATTGACACCCCCCCCCGCCTCAACTACTTCCACCAGCAACTTGTTCCATATACCAACCACCCTTTGTGTAAAAAAGTTACCCCTCCGGTTCCTATTAAATTTTCCCCACCTTACTTTAAACCTATGTCCTCTGGTTCTCAGTGCTAAAGACAATTTATAATTGCCAATTCACTCACTAACCTAAACATCTTTCAATGTGTACCAAGTGCAGTGAAATACATTTTTTGCATGCAGCTCGGCAAGACTATCCCCATCCTATCTTTAGGATTCGAGGCACTGTTCTGTATGCAGCTAAAGCATTTCACTGCACCTTGCTTCACGTGATAATAAAGAACCAATGAACCATTGAACAATTGAACGTGGGAGGAAACTGAAGCACCCATGTGATCATAGCATGAATGTATGAAGCAGTGTTTAGGATTGCAGCCAGGTGACTGAATATGGCACCAGGGTAGTGAATCTGTGGAATTCATTGCCACTGAAGGCTGTGTAGGCCAAGTCAGTGGATATTTTTAAGGCAGAGATAGATAGATTTTATTTCGGAGTCACGTGAGTGACTACGTGAAGAGCCCGCTCAGCACGAATGCGCGGCATTGCGTTCAGCAGTGCAACAGTGGCCGCAGCGGGAGTCAGGCGCTCCCGCTGCAGTTTAAAAGACGGACCGTCAGGTAAGTTAAACTGAGGTCGGCTTTACTTGTGAAAGGAGAGCCTTCTGATTCTGTTTTCAGAATGAGTGCGACTAAGAAGAGGCTCTCAAAGAGATCTGTCCCCCGCTCGACTCCAACGGAGGAGCGTTCCATCTGTGGGGGGCAGCAACAGGCGGTAGGACCGCTTACCGGGCGCTCCGCCATCCCTGACACCGTGCCGAGCCCAGTCCCGCTAGCGCCTGAGCAGCGGGCTGGATGTAAAGCTACCCGAAAAAGCGTCCGGCCGGTGCTTTCCGACTCGTTGGACGGGGACGTCTCTCCACCCGCACGGGGGAGGGGAGACAGCCGCTTGAGCCGCATGGAGCGGCTCCTGGAGCAGGTGCTCCAGCGAGACGCGCTGCGTGAGGGGCGCTCTCGCAGGGGGTGTTCAGGCACTCCCTCCACAGTGCCTTGTGCACTGCCCATCGCTTCCTCCTCACCCGAGGGTAGCTTTGCTGACCAGGACTGGGCTGGTCAGGAAGAGGGGACGCTGGCTGAAGAAGTCGGGAGTATGCAAGGGTGCAGGACCAGGAAGAGCTGCTGGGTGTGGTGGACCGCTACGTGGCAACCCCACGTGCAGGAAGGCCATTAGAGCCTAAACTAGCGGCCAGCATTAACCACCTCTCCAACAGGCCCCTACAGGAGCAGGTGGTTAATGAGGCCTTAGAATTGTACACAGCTCCAGAAAATTGTGAGTCTCTCAAAGTGCCGGCTGTCAACAGCCAAATCTGGGGGCACGTCGGGACAAATATTCGGAACCAGGAGCTGAAACTGCAGCGGATCCTCAGGCTCCTGATGTCAGCCATCACATCATTTGCTCGTTCTGTGGACAATACGGAGATGACCACTAACCAACTCTCGCGCTGTTGTGCAACACGCAGTTTGAGATAAATAACCTCCGTAAAGAAATTATAAGACCTGCCCTAAAACCAAAATTCGCGGCATTGTGCAAAACCCCAGCCACTGAGCCAGACACACTGCTCTTTGGCAAAGACCTCACGAAAAAAGTAAAGGATATGGAAGAGGCCTCTAAAAAACTTTCGGTCTCATGAGGGCAGGCCCCGGGACGAGCAAACCCAAAAAAACAATACCCAAGCGGCAGCACCCCATCGCGTCCACCAGTCGACGTCTACCCTATGGGACTGGTGAAAGCTCGGGGTCCGCATATCACCACCTGAAGTATTTTTTAGTGTTTTGATGTGGGGGAAGAGGGTACGGTGCGGGGGATACCGTCCTTCAGCCGCTTCCTGGTGAAGACGCGACTATTATTCGAGTCGCGTCCCCCCCCCCCAGCGGCCTACCTACCGGATTGGCGTGGCCTTTCCTGCTGGGATCGACCAGAGCTCCAGCAGCGGCGGGACAGCGCTGTAACATCGCGGGGCTGGCGATGCCTTATCGGGGATCGCCGTCTGGAGCCCGGAGTGCTGGACCTGTGGCACCGACATCATGGAGCTGCGGTTTGCGGGTTTGCGGGCTCCCAACGCGGGCGGCGCTGATGGACAGCGCGGGGTCCTGTGACTCTGCCCGGCTCGGCCTGCGGACTCGGGAGCTGCGGACTCCGGCTGCGGGAGGCGGCTGATCAGGAGGTCCGGGCCGCTGAGGAGGAGGATGTTCACCGTCGGGGTTCGGCGTCGGCGTTCCACCGGCCCGGCGTGAGGGCCTGAACATCGGGCCGCCCGGGGCGGCGACTGCGGGTGCTAGGAAGGCCTCGACCACGAGTGAACATCTGGGAAGAACGGAGGGGAGGCTGGCTGGACTATGGTGCCTTCCTCACCTTGGTGCCACTGTGTTATGTTGTGTCGTGGACTTTCAGTGTTTGTTTTTTTTATTTTTTATTCTATTTTATTTTTAATATGTTTTATTATTTATTATTATTTATTTATTTTTATTTTTATGATACTGCCTGTAAGGGAAATTCATTTTGTTGTCTCTAACTGAGACAATGACAATAAATTTGAATACAATACAACAATACAATTCACCCCAGAGGGTCTTTTCCCTCTCAGTTAAAGAGAAACGAGAGGGACAAGCTGAACTGGTGAGAATAATCACTAAGGGTAACATGGGAAAAAAACAAAACATGAACCCTTGGAATTTGTGTCAAATATATTCACTAAAACTAAAAAAGATGGTGGGTGTCGCATCATCATTGACTTAACTTCACTAAATATGTTTGTTAAGTATGTACATTTCAAAATGGGAACGTTTGTTACTGCCAAACAACTGATTACCAAAGGATACTTCATGGCAAGCATTGACCTCAAAGATGCTTACTATTCAGTACCCATTCACAAGGATCATCACAGATACCTGAAATTTACCTGGATGGGACAGCAATGGCAGTTTAAAGCATTACCCTATGGCTTAACATCAGCCCCAAGATTATTCACCAAGATACTAAAACCAGCCCTGGCAATATTAAGAAGACAAAAACATATGGTCATGGCATATCTTGATGATATCTTAATAGTAGGCAAGACCATGTAATTGGCATATCAGCTGTGTCAGCTACCAAACAGTTGTTCGAAACCTTGGGATTTGTCTTACATCCAGATCAATCTAAATTGAAGCCATCCACAACCATAGACTACTTGGCCTTCACAATTAACTCAGCCCACATGTCTGTAACTTTGCCAAAAGACAAAACAACAGAATTGGCACAATCATGCAACAATTTAATGGTCAACGAGCGACCAACTATTCGACAAGTAGCAAGAGTAATTGGGGAAATGGTAGCAGCATTTCTGGCTACACAATTTGGACATTTGCACTATCAAAACTTACAAAGAGCAAAGGTACAGGCATCATTAACCCTACTTTAGTTATCCAAACAAATGCCAGTGCTCAAGGCTGGGGAGCGACTAACTCCATATCCAGCACAGGTAGTAGATGGGCTAACCTAGAGTCATCATTACTACTTACACTGGGCATTAACTATCTAGAGATGTTGGGTGCCTTTTATGGTTTAAAAGCATATGCATCCAATATGCATCACTTGCATGTACGGTTACAAATAGACAATACTACGGTGGTGGCCTACATTAACCATATGGCCGCATAAAATCGATATCATGCAACAAATTGGTCAACACAATTTGGCAATGGTGTGTCGAAAGACATATTTTGCTATCAGCAACTTACCTGCCAGGTAAGCTAAATACAGTGGCAGACACCAGGTCACGCAAATTTAATGACAACACCGAATGAATGTTAAACCCCAAAATGTTTGCAAAGATTATTAAGCAATATGGCACGCCAGATATCGACTTATTTGCATCAAGGCTAAATCACCAGGTACCTATGTATGTCGCTTGGGAACCAGACCCTGAGGCTGCAGCGGTAGATGCGTTCGCGCTGGATTGGGGAAATGTCTTCTTCTATGCATTTCCTCCCTTCTGCCTCATCAGCCGTGTACTACGCTAAATACAAATGGACTCTGCTTCAGGTATTTTGATAGTACCCGACTGGCCTACACAGCCATGGTTCCCATTACTCCATGACATCCCTCCGAACATCCACAAGAAAACAGTACTTGTCCAGCATCAAAAAGTAGGAGAAGTACTGCTTGGATACAGGGACCACCTACTCAACCGCTACAGTTACCAACGTACTGGAATTCCAGGCGAACCTTCACCACGATGAAGGACTCAGCTACAGTGCCATCAACACAGCTAGAAGTGCCCTGTCTGTCTATTTAAAACAAGCTCCAGGACAACAGGCCATGGGGTCCCACCCGCTGGTGGTCAAACTAATGAAGGGTATTTACAACTCTAACCCCCCTAGACCAAGGTACACCCATATATGGGATGTCAGTGTGGTCCTGACATACCTCAGGGGGATGGCCACCAGCCAGATCCCTCAACCTGGAACAATCTACACTCAAAACACTCATGTTGATGGCACTTGTATCTGCACAGAGGGTCCAGTCACTACAACTATTGCGACTGGACAACATGATCACAGCTCCAGACCAGATCTTTCATTATCCAGGGACTGATCAAACAGAGCAGACCAGGAACACCTAATCCAGTCGTGGAATTCCGGGCTTACCCGCCAGAACCACGGTTATGTGCCATGACCCACCTACTGTCCTACATAGACACAACCAAAAATATTCGAGGGAGTGAAAAAGCCTTATGGGTCAGTCATAAAAAACCTTATGGTCGGGTGACGAGCCAAACCATTTCGAGATGGCTCAAACAAGTGCTAAAAGCTGCTGGGATAAACACTAACATGTACAAATCTCACTCCACCAGGGCAGCATCCACGTCGACGGCCAAAAGAATGGACGTGCCTATAGACCACATCTTGGCTACAGCAGGATGGTCAGGGGAAAGAATGTTCAGAACGTTTTATAATAAGCCGTTGGCAAAACCTGCTTTATTTGCAGAAACATTTTTACAGACTGCAAATATTTAATTTAAGCCCAGGGGAGCAATTTAATTTCTTTGTTCAAAAGGGAACTGCAGATGCTGGAATATCGAAGGTACACAAAATTTAATTTCTTTGTTGTTATTGTTAAAAAATACCGTTGTGTTTTTCTACAAACAAATTCATTGGTTGATTACGATAACACACTTCCTCCCTCAAGGACTTCGGCAGTGAGTGAAGTAATAACTGTTACACGGCTTGAAATCACAGAGATTTAAAATCTTCATGTAGTCACTCACGTGACTCCGAATTAAATTAGTAAGATTAAACGAGAACTTACCAGTTTGAAGTTTGATCTGTATTTTATGAGGTTACGATGAGGGATTACGTGCCCTCCGCTCCCACCCTCAATAATATGGGTCAAACTGATAACTGATGTCTCCTTTTCTTTACTATGTTTATTTCAATAACTGTGTCTATCTGTGATTCCACACCGCTGCTTTGAAGTATGCCGCGCATGCGTGCTGAGCGGGCTCTTCACGTAATCCCTCATCGTAACTCCTCATAAAATACAGATCAAACTTCAAACTGGTAAGTTCTCGTTTAATCTTACTATTCTTGATTAGTACGGGTGTCAGAGATTATGGTGAGAAGACAGAAGAATGAGGTTAGGAGGGAGAGATAGATCAGCCATGATTGAATGGCGTAGTCGACTTGATGGGCTGAAATGGCCTTCTTCTTCTTCTTGCGTATGCCGTGCACAGCCTAAAGTTGCAAGTCAACTTGTTCTATTTGATCTCTTTGTTTGTGCACGTCGGGTTG
The DNA here is from genome assembly GCF_010909765.2 of Amblyraja radiata. NCBI lineage: Eukaryota > Metazoa > Chordata > Chondrichthyes > Rajiformes > Rajidae > Amblyraja > Amblyraja radiata. Next base: position 24,844,092 of record NC_045972.1, on the reverse strand, counting down.
ATTGCATTAGTCGAAACAGAGTAGACCACGTGAAGGTTGCAATCTTCCACCCTGCTGAAATGGCCTAATTCTGCTCCTATCACGTATGATACATATGATACTTATGACTGAAACTGTGAGGCAACAGCACTATTAGCTGTGCCACTGAGCCACAGAATTATTAACCAAAACTTGACACCGAAGATCTTGGGATATCTGGAGTTCATTTGAAGAGAGACATTTTACTGAGTGCCTTAAAAGAGAAAATAGATAAAGCAGATGGATAGAGTCAAATCCAGAACTGTGCAGTCAGCCAGACGCAGAGACACAAAGTGTCAAGATTCAGGAGTGTTTTATTGTCATATGTTATAAAACGGAACAACAAAATTCCTAATTGCAGCAACACAACAGATATAGAAACATAGAACTCTGTAAGACCCATAACAAACAACCAAATAGTTCAGTATATATTAAAGAAACAGAAAAAATAAATAGTCAAAAATAATGTCCCCAAATCTATATGGTTTAACAATAATAATAATTTATTTGTCATTCGAACATCTAAATATTTATGGAACATATGATCCATACATTTGAACAAAATGTCATTCCTCACGGTGCCATGCAAGGTGCATAGTGGTTGATATTAATGTATGGTGCCAGTGCAGTGGGTGTGTGTGTTTTAGGTGAGGAGTGTGTGTGTGTTGGGGGGCAGCAGCAAGGTGTTCATCATTCTAACAGCCAGGGGGAAGAAACTGTTGCACATCCTGGTGGTGCTGGCCTTGATGCTCCGGTACCTCATGCCGGACAGCAGTGGGACAAAGAGTCCATGGGAGGGGTGGGAGGAATCCTTTATAATGTTGGAAGATTTTCAGAGGCACCTTTTGTTGAAAATGTCCAGAGTGAATGGGAGAGGATGATGATGTTCTCCGCTGTCTTGACTAATCGCTGCAGGGTCTTCCTGCCTGATGCGGTGCAGTTCCCGTACCAGATGGTGATGCAGCTGGTCATGAAGCTCTCTTTGGTACCTCTGTAGAACATAGAGAGAGGATGGGTGGTGGAAACCTCTCTCGTTTCAGCCTCCTGATGAAGTACTGCCTCTGCTGAGCCCTCCCGGCCAGGTGTGTAGTGTTGAGAGACCAGGAAAGGTCATGCACCCCTTGGAATTTGATGTTGTTCACCCTCTCCGTGATGGAGCCATTGATGTACAGGGGGGAGTGGGTGGCCTGCGTTCTCCTGAAGTCTACAATCATCTCTTTGGTCTTGGTGACGTTCAGAGACAGATTGTTGTCTTCACACCAGTTCATGAGCTGTGCCACTTCCTCTCTGTAGGCAGTCTCATTGTTGTCTCTGACGAGGCCCGCCACTGTAGTGTCATCTGCAAATTTGATTATTTGGTTGGTGTTGTGTTTGGCAGCACAGTCGTGGGTAAGTAGTGTGAATAGTAGTGGACTAAACACGCAGCCTTGGGGGGCTCTTCAACTAGATGAAGAAGACAATCATTCTTGAGTGGGAACGGCCAGAATGCCCAGGGTGGCACGATGGTGCAGCGTTAGAGTTGCTGCCTCACAGCGCCAGAGACCGGGGTCGATCCTGACTACGGGTCCCGTCTGTACGGAGTTTGTACATTCTCTCTGCATTCGTGTGGGTTTCATCCCTCACTCCAAGGACATGCAGGTTTGTAATTAAATTGGTTTTGTTAAAAGTGTAAATTTTCCAAACTGTGTAGGATAGTGTTAGTGTACGGGGTGATCGACAGTCAGCATAGACTTGATGGGCCGAAGGGCCTGTTTCCGTGCTGTATCTTCAAAGTCTAAACTCTAAATTACACTGGATTATGTATGAAGCAACTGGAAATGGTGGCACAGTGATGGAACATTGAGAGAGAGAATCACAGAGCTCCCGGTAAAGAGAGGA
>NC_045972.1:24507196-24537196 GCF_010909765.2 Amblyraja radiata | reverse complement strand
TAATGCGATGTAAAACGCCTTGAGTATTAGAAGGGCGCTATATAAATCCCATCCATTATTATTATTATTATCTAAATGTTTCATAAATGTTGCAATAGTCCCTGCCTCAACTACCTCCTTCGGAAGTTTGTTCCATACATCTACCATCTTTTGCATGAAAACGTTACCCCTCTGGTTACTATTAAATCTTCCCCCCCCCCTCACCTTAAACCTATGGTGAGTGGACTGGACTTTTGATGCCTTTCCCCACAGTGGGAACCATTGTGGGGGGATGTTTTTATGTTAACTGTTCATTGATGTTGTGTCTTATCTTTATTTGTGTGCTGCAATGGCAAGTCAAATTTCACTACACCAATTGGTGTATGTGATAATAAATGTCCTTTGTATCCTTTGTATATCCCCTGGTCCTCGATTCCCCTACTCTGGGCAAGAGACTCTGTGCATCTATCCAATCTATTCCTCTTATAATTAAGCACATGTGCTATATTTACAAATTTCTCCTCCAATGCAAAAGTTTTTTAACATGTCAATTTGTTCTTACTGTCTCATTCTGGTCTCGTTTTGGCGAAGTGCTTTCATCCCAACAAATTCCACTCTTCTCTGTGCCTCTCTGGATGAACACACATTTCCATCTTTTGCCTTCCCCGTCACCTTCCACCTATATTATCCTTCCTCTGGCTTCACATTTTGGGCTTCTTCTTTCTTTCTATCCTTATCTCACACCTTTTGTCTTTCCATCTCTGGCCTTTGTCCAACCATTTGCCAATCCAAACCCTCCTCAACTTTTTAGTTTAGTTTAATTTAGAGATACAGCGTGGAAACTGGCCATTCAGCCCACCGAGTTCACGCCGACCAGCGATCACCAGTACACTAGTTCTATCCTACACATTAGGTTCAATTTGCAGAAGCCAATTAACCTACAAACCTGCACATCTTTAGAATGCGGAAGGGAACAGGAGCTCCCGGAGAAAACCCAAGTGGTAACACGGTGAACGTACAAACTCTGTAAAGACCGCACCCGTAGTCAGAATCAAATGCGGGTCTCTGGCGCTGTAAGGCAGCAACTCCACAGTTGTGCCACCATGTAACTGTGCAACATGTATCCACCTATCACTTGCCAGGCTTTGTCCCGCCTCCATCTCTCTTCCAACTTTGTCACCCCTACTATAATCATCCTAAAGTAGGTTCCCGACCCAAAACGTTGCCTATCCATGATCTCAGGAGATGCCGCCTAACCCACTGAATTACTCTAGCATTTGTTTATTTTTTACCATAAGCTCAAGTTCTGTGGTTCTCTCGCTCTTATTGTTCTCTGTGCTCCCAGTACTTGGAGACCATCTGGTACTTTGGACTTTGTTCAGGTAACATCTGTACAGTTCAGCTGTGCCCTGAGCATTGAGATTCAGTGTTACAGCTGCAGTTTTATCATATTCTCACAAACTCTCAACCTCTTTACATCAAACATCAAATATCCATTGGCGTTATTCACTAGACCCTAAAGATTTATCCCATTTGACTTTTTTTTTAAATGTCTTAATTTTAGTTTATAAGCCATTGAAGAAACAGATGGAAAGAGCAGAACATCCAACATTTCTCAGTGAATAAATTCAGTTAACATTCTGAAGAAGGGTTCCGACCTGAAACGTCACCCATCCTTTTTCTCCAGAGATACGGCCTGACTCTGCTGAATTACTCCAGCATTTTGTGTCTACCTTTTGCATGTACTGACAGGCTGGCTTGTTCCTTCAATATTGTTTACGGTTTCAGATTATCTTGCTCTTTACGTTTGTTTAAGCTCTCTCACATTCTGTCAAGGGAGAGAACACTTAAGCCTCCCATACATGGCGATTTTGATTAAACCCCTTCTTGTTCTTGAAGAAAGGACACTTTAAATCCCATAAAAAATAAACCCTCCTTTGCTGTTTTAACTGCTTGAAGCAAAACAATTCCCTACTTAATATCCTTTGTTGTTGCTGATAAAAGAGCCTAAAAGGGATAAGAGAAATGGCATCAAAGCACGAGAAAGCAGCAGTGGTGTGAACGGGATTACTTACAGCAGCAAGTTAGTTTCCAGTCATTTTCCACCCAAAATCCTAAAGAAAATACCCTCTCCTCTATATAATCTTGCCATTCTGAGACCTTGGTTTGCCCTGGATTTAGTCACAGAGAGATACAGCATGAAAACAGGCCCTTTGGCCTATTGCCCATGCCAACACAGATTAGTTTATTCACTAATTAGTTTATTATTAGTTTAGTTTATTGTTGGCATGTGTACTGAAGTACAGTGAAAAGCTGTTTCGTTGTGTGCTATCAATCAGTGAAATGACTAGACTCTATACTTTGCTGTGTAGATACAGCGGGGAAATATGCCCTTCTGTCCACCGAGTCCCCACTGACCAGCAGTCACCACGTACACTAGCACTATCCGACACACTAGGGACAATTTTAAATTAACCTACAAACCTGTATGTCTTTGGAATGTTGGAGGAAATGGAGCACCCGGAGAAAGCCCATGCGGTCACAAAGAGAATGTACAAACTCCATACAGACAGCACCAATTGTCAAGATCGAACCCGAGGCAGTAACTCTACCACTATGCCACTGTACCACCCCATATCAATATAAATTATTACAATCAAGCCAGTCACAATGTATAGATTACAGGATAAAGGGAATAACCTTTGGTGCAAGAAATTCCCAAGAAAGAGGTCTTCATTGAAGTAGATAGTAGCTCAGGACTGCTCTCTAGTTGTTGGTAGAATGGTTCAGTTGCCTGATAAACTGTCTCTGAATCTGGAAGACTTACAGTATACATAGAACATTCAACATAGAACAGTACAGCACAGGAACAATATTTGTGCCGAATATGTTGCCAAATTAAACTGATCTCATTGGCCTGTACACAATCCTTGTCCCTCTATTCCCTGCGCTTCCACATGTCTATCTAAAAACATCTGAGATTTTGTATCTGCCTCCACCTGACAGTGTGTTCTGGACCCTCACCACTCTGCGTAAAAAACTTGCCCTGGTATGTCTCCATTAGACATCCCCCTCTCACCTTATAATTCTGCCCTCTAGTGTTTGACATTTCCACCCTGGGAAAAAGGTTCTAACTGCCTACCCGACCCAGCCAAAGCAAGAGATAGGGCTGTTATGTGAACTATTTGTAACTTTGTTGGCACCAGAAACATGGCAACACTTTTGTACTGCCTAGGTTCTTCTTCTTATTGAGTCCACACACAAGATTAGATGTTATTCAGCCAGAGCTGAACGCACTTCTCGGCATCTACATACAATGGTGTCTGTCTTGCGTATTTGAGCTTCTTGTGCATGGTGGTGGAAAGATTGGTGGAAACAGGGCCGCAACGTGAATGCTCTTTCCTTGAAGCCTCTGCCTACGTGAGATCTGCAATTTGATTTTACTGCATTGTATGCAAAACAAAGCATTTCACAGTACCTAGGTAAATGTGACAATAAAATGTAATTGAATCATTGAACTGAATCATCAAATCTCTCTGCAAATTAAAACAAACTTACTTACTCTCTCGAACACAGTCTGGAGGAACTCATTGGTTTTGCCAGCAACTGTGGAGGGAATGGTCTGGTGACATTTCGGGTTGGGACCCTTCTTCGGACTCCAAGGTCTGAAGAAGGGTCCAGACCTGAAACATTGCGTGTCCATTCCTTCCATAGATGCTATCTGACTCATTGAGTTCCTCCAGCAATTTTGTGTTTCACTCCAGGTTCCACCATTCCTTATACCTTCATTTCCTCTACTCCAGTTTTGACAAAGGGTCTTCCAGGTGAAACAATGGTTCTGTATTTTTCTCCATAGATGCTGCTTAACCTGCTAATTAATTAATTTATTTTCCATTTCTACATGGATCTTTCAGTCTTCCATTTACTATCAAAGATCGATGCCAAGAAACCCATTGCTGTTGTTGAATTTTTTTGCAACATTTTTTTACCTTTCTTCTAAGTTTCAACAACATTTTAAGTTGTTTACTAGACCTTGAACTGTTTGTACAGTTCCCTTGTGCATGTCTAATCCAATATACAACAACACCTTCAAGGTAGTGTCAACGTCTTGTCTGCATGTTGTCAACCTGCCAGACATTTAGCGAATCTGTAGTCTGTTATACATTCACAGCAACGTGCTTACATACAACAGCTTTCATATAATGAAGCTCCTCAATTAGAGACCAGCAAAGGTTTGACACACCGAAGGAAATATAATAAGATATAAAGATAGAATATAAAAACAGGGATGTAAGGCTGAGGCTTTATAAGGCATTGGTCAGACCACATTTGGAGTATTGTGAGCTGTTTTGAGCCCCATATCTGAGGAGGGATGTGCTGGCATTGGAGAGGGTCCGGAGAATGTTTACGAGAATGATTCCGGGGATGATTGGGTTCACATATGATCAGCGTTTGACGGCACTGGGCAGGTACTTGCCGGAATTTAGAAGGATGCGAGGCATCCTCATTGAAACTTAGCAAATAGTGAAAAGTTTGGATAGGGTGGATGCGGAGAGGATGTTTTCACTAGTGGGAGAGTCTAGGACCAGAGGCCATCGCCTCAAATGACGTACCTATAGAAAGAAGATGACGAGGACATTCATGAATCAAAGGGTGGTGAATCTATGGACTTCATTGTCACAGACAGTTGTGGAGGCCAAGTCATTGGGTATTTTTAAGGTATATATTGACAAATTCTCGATTAGTAAGCATGTCAGGGGTTATGGGGAGAAGGCTGGAGAATGTAGTTGAGAGAGAAAGATAGATCAGCCATAATTGAATGGCAGAGTTACTTGATGGGCCGAATTACCTAATTCTGTTGCTATAACTTATGAAAACCAAGTGAGTGAAGGATTGGTCAAAACTTTCCAACTGAGAGGGTATTACAGGGTGCGGAAACAAGGAACTGCAGATGCTGGTTTATACCAAAGAGAGACACCGATAAATAGAAAAAGTTTGGGTCTAAAGAAGGTGTTTATTTGTAGGAAGGAATTGCTGATGCTGGTTCAAACCGAAGATGTACACAAAAAGCTGGAGTAAGTCAGTGGGCCAGGCAGCATCTCTGGAGAGAAGGAATGGGTGACATTTCAGGTTGAGAACTTTCTTTAGACTGAAAGTCATGGGAAAGGGAAATGAGAGATGTAGACGATGATGTAGAGAGATATAGAACATTGAATGAAAGGTATGTAAAAAAATAACAAAAATAAAGGAATCAGGCAATTGTTTGCAGTTTGTTGGGTGAAAACGAGAAGCTGGTGTGACTTTGGTGGGGAGGGATGGAGAGAGAGGGAATGCTGGGGCTCCTTAAATTTCAGATATCAATGTTTATACCACTGGGCTGTGAGCGGCCCAAGCGAAATATGAGATGTCCTTCCTCCAATTTGCATTTAGCCTCAATCTGACAATGTGCTTGCCTGACCTGTTGAGTTACTCCAGCACTTTGTGTCTATCCAGGGTGTTATTGGGGTTTAAGCTTTTCAGTTTAGTTTAATTTAGTTCAGTTTATTATTGTTACAAGTACTGAGATACTCTGAAAAGCTTTTGTTTGCATGCTATCCAGCCAAAAATAGACTATATATGAATACAATCGAGCCATCCACCTGTTAAGCATAAAGAGTACAACATTTATTGCAAAGATGTATCATTAAAGTCTGATAAAGGCTGATTAAAGATAATCCAAAGGTCTCCAATGAGGAGGATGGGAGGTCATGACTGCACTCTAGTTGATGTGAGGACCATTCAGTTTGCTAATAACTGCTGGGAAGAAACTATTCCTGAACTTGGAGCTTTGATGGGCAAGGGGAGTGATCAGGTGCGACTGGTCCTTGATTATGCTAGCGGCCTTGCTGAGGCAGTGTGAAGTGTGGATGGAGTCAATAGATGTGAGGCTGGTTTGTGTCATAGTCTGGGCTGCATCCTCAATCTTCTGCAATTTTGTGTGATCTTGGTGGAGCTGTTCCCAACCCAGGCTGTGATGCATTCTGATAAAATGTTTTGTATGGTGCATCTGTAGAAGTTGACGAGGGTTGTTGGAGACATTCCAAACTTCCTAAGCCTTCTAAGGAAGTGGAAGCGTTGGTGTGCTTTCTTGGTCATAGCTTCGATGTGGCTGATCCAGCACGAATTCTGATGATATTTATTCTTCGTAACTTGAAGCTTTCAAATATATCTACTTGAGCATCATCTATGTAGACTGGATTGTGCAAAGTGCATCCTGAAGTCAATCATAATCTCCTTTGGCTTGAAATTGAAGGAAGGTTTGTGGTCTTGGCATCAAACTACAAGGTTCTTAATCTTCTTTCTTTTCACTCAGATGATAGTCTGTATCCAGAATGAGCTGACAGAGGAAGCTATAGAAACACATACAATTATGATTTTTAAAAGACAATTGACCATATATATATATAGGAACAGTTTAGATGAACATGGGCCAAATCCAGGCAAATGGGACTAGCCCAAATGCTAACTTCATCAGCATTTTGTCAAGCTGGGTCAAAGGGCCAGTTACTGTGCTGTATATCACCATGACTCTATTATTCTAAATGTTAAAACAATGAACTACAGATGCTGATTTATACCAAAGACTCACATTTCTGTCCTGGGCCTCCTCCATTGCCAGAGTGAGGCCACAGGTAAATTGGAGGAACAGCGCCTCATATTGGCAGCTTACAACGCAACAGTATGAACATTGAAATCTCTTATTTTAAGTAACTTCTACCTACACTCCCCTTCCCCCGTGCTCCCTTCCTCCACCCTAGTCTTTTAACCCGCTCCACATTATGCCTCTTGCGGTCACACCTTCCCGAGTCAACAATGGGCCTACCAGGGAAACTTCCTGCCTGAGGTCATCTGTTGCCAGCCCTGATTTGTCCGAGTCTTTCCCCCCATCCCACATTACCTTCAGCTGACTCCATCTCCCGACCTGAAACATCACCTATTCTTTTTTTTCAGAGGTGCTGCCTGACACTCTGCCTGACCTTCTGAGTAACTCCAGCACTTTTGTCTATCTTTATTCTCAACGTTAACCCTGAATCTCTTTCTACATGATCAGCCATGATCATATTGAATGGCAGAGCTGGCTCGAAGGGCCGAATGGCCTACTCCAGCACCTATTTTCTATGTTACAGCTTCTGCTGACTATTTATTTCAAATTTCCAGCATATGCAGTTTTGTTTCACCCTGATTTTAATTATCTAGAACCCTGACAGATCAGATCTGCAGTTAAATTCTTGAGATGTTTAGCCAACTACTAATTTGCCTTTAAAGTGCACACATACATCCCAGTACTACACAGGGCAATATTATTGAGCAAATAACATACCCTTAACAGCTGTATTGTAAACAATGGAGGATTTTACAGGTGTAAATCAGACATATTATGAATGCATTGAAATGTAAGTGAGCTATGAACTATTTGGGTAATCAAATGCTCCTATTAAGAATGAGGTATTACCTAACTACCTGAGGTCACACAATTGGACAGATGATTGGCCTTTACTGAAAAGATTTAATGAAAATAATTGAATATTTACTGTCTTTTATAAAAAAAAATTATTTGGAATTTTTAACTTAGCAACAGTCCTGAAGAATTTTAAGGGAAGCATTTCATAAATGAACTAACAAGCCTTTCAGTAAATATCACAAAACCTTCATATTACGTTGTTTTCCAGTTTAATGCTTTCCAGCTGTAAATAATTGCACATTACTACAAGGCATGGCCTATTTTTATTTATTTACAGGATATATAAAAGTTGCTGACAAGACCAGCATCTATTGCCCATCTCTTAACAGCTGGTTGCCTTCTTGTGTCATTGCAGAACATTAAATGAAGGAGCATCTTCTCTGTTGTTGGGAAGCGAGATATAGGATAATAATAATAATAATATATTTTATTGTCATTGCACATATGTTACAGGGTTACAGGGTTTCCTTTATTGTCATTCAGACCGAAGTCTGAACGAAATTTCGTGCCTGCAGTCATACATACATACAATACAATAAAAAAACAACAATAAACACATATTAACATCCACCACAGTGAGTCCACATAGCACCTTCTCACTGTGATGGAGGCAAAAGTCTTAGGGCTGCAGTCTCTTCCCTCCTCTTCTCTCTCTGCGCTGAGGCGATTCCCCACCGGGCGATGTAGCAAACAGTCCCGCGGCTCAAACAATATGTGCAACGAGATTTGGTATGCAGCTTCCATCCGATGTCATAACTTAAACAACTAATAAAATTTAGATTTAGATACCCCGAGAAACATGATTTATAACAAGAACAGTAAAACAGTGAAACAGTCAAAACAGTCTAAAGTGCAATTGTGTCTGTGCCGGGTCGATGTGCGATTTTGGAAAGGAAAGGTTGAGAGGGACATGGGCCATACATAGATAAATGGGGCTAGCTTAGATGGTCGGCATGTTGGTCGGCATGGATGAGGTGGGCTGAAGGGCCTGTTTCCTTGCGGTATGACTGTGACTAATTATTTCTAATGGCGATGAAGGAACAGTGATATGTGTCAATGTAGAACAGTACAGAAGAACAGACACTTTGGCCCACAGTGTCCCACTAATGGAAACATCCTCTCCATATCCTGCTCCTTGTCTATTTTTTAACTCCCTACATCCCTCCTATCTCTGTAACAAGCCCTCCAGTCCTGATACCTTTCCCTATCGCTGTAACACCCTTCCACCCTACACCTTCCCTACATCTGCAAGCCCCTAAAGCCAATACACCCCTTACAGTGAGATTCAAACATTCTCCAGAGACTATAGCTCAAAGTTTATTTAACCAAACTAAATTGCATTGACAATAATATGTACATAATCTAAAATCTAATTGCAATTAGGACTTCAGTACCAGCTATAAATGACTAAATCTGTGCACTTGTCTGCCTAACGTGATTGAAAGAAATCTGGTGGGGGTTTATATTACAAATGCAGCAGTCAAAGCAATCAGGCCTGTTAAAGCTCGACGAAGCAAAAAGATTGAAGCACTAAAGGCTGGTGACTAATTTCTAACTGCCTTGCTGCTTCCAACAAACTGTTTTTCAACTATTTCAACTTGTCTCTCCGCAACTATGGGCGGCTGGTGGAGTCCATTCCTCACAGCACCAGATACCCGGGTTTGATCCTGACCTCGGGTGCTGTCTGTGTGCAGAGTTTGCACATTACCCCTGTGACCGCATGGGTTTGCTCCATGTGCCCCCATGTGCCCCCAATGAAATAAGGAGACGTGAGGCTGACCTACCGGACGTGAGCTACCGGACGTGAGCACACAGTTAGCTGCAGACTCCGCCCAGGACAGGAAGGCTCTGCAGGAACGGAAGGGAGTCACGACCGCGGTGCCACAGGTGCTGTCGCCGAGGGAGGACGGACGGAGCCGCGGCTCGAGAGACTAACAGAGGCAAAGAGGTTTGCCACGCACTGCAAGGGAGCAGTGGACCAGACAGGAAGAGCGGACGGAATTACCACTAGACAGCCAAACCAGTAGGTAATTTACGGCTGGGGTGAGTACTTTCCCATTTATAGGAGGTAGGATTATATCAATAAGGGGTGTATCAATACAGTAGGGGATTCTTAAATAGGACCAGTTAATTACTTATATAAGATGGGCGGTCAGGAGATGTGCCAATACTGCGAGATGTGGGAATTTGTCGACACCATTGATGTAGAAGATCCCTACAGCTGCAGTAAGTGTTTGAGGCTAGAGGAACTCCAGCTCCGCATTGATGAGCTGGAGACCCAACTTCATACGCTGCGGTACATCAGGGAGGGGGAGTATTACCTGGATGTTTTGTGCCAGGGGATGGTCACACCGACCAGTTTAACTAATTCAGTAGGCAGTGAGCAAGGAAAGGAAGGTGTGGCCATAAGCGAGGCAGGTAGGGGGAACCAGGAGGAGATGCGGCAGGAGCCACAGCCCTTGTCCCTGACAAGCATGACCGAGGCTCTTACTCAATGTAAGGACGGGATCAGGGGCTGTGGGAGGGATGAGCAACCTGGCTGCAGCACCGTGGATCAGGAGGCCATTCAAGAGGGGGGAGTTAGAAGAAATGCCGTAGTGATAGGGGATAGTATTATTCGGGGGGTAGATAGGGTTCTCTGCGGCCAGCAGAACATGTCCCGAAGGCTGTGTTGCCTACCCGGTGCTAGGGTTAAGGATATCTCTGCGATGCTGGAGAGAAATTTGCAGTGGGAGGGGGAGGATCCAGTGGTCGTGGTCCATGTGGGGACCAATGACATAGGAAGGACGAGGAAGGAGGATCTGCTGAAGGAGTTTGAGCAGTTAGGGAATAAATTAAAAAGCAGAACCTCGAGGGTACTGATCTCCGGATTGCTACCTGAGCCACGGGCCAAATCGGCGAGGGTACGTAAAATTAAAAAGCTGAATGCGTGGCTCAAAGACTGGTGTGGGAATAATGGGTTTGGTTTCTTGGGCCACTGGCACCAGTACTGGGACAGGGGGGATCTGTTCTGTAAGGACGGACTTCACCTGAACGGTGCTGGGACTGGGGTCCTGGCAAATCATATAACTAGGGCAGTAGAGAGGTCTTTAAACTAAGTAGCGGGGGGGAGGTATCAAGGGGGGTAATAACGGCAGGGGTAGAGGAAATAGAGCAGGGTATCAGTGGGGAAGCGGAAAGTCAAAATGTGACAGGAGACAGAATGTGTGAAGATAAAGCTCTAGATGTAAAAGGGGCAAAAACGGAAAGGAAGGGTAGTAAAAATCATCTGAAAGTGCTTTATCTAAATGCACGGAGTATTCGTAATAAGATAAATGAATTAACGGTGCAATTAAGTATATGTAGTTATGATATTGTGGCCATTACGGAGACATGGCTGCAAGGGGATCAGGACTGGGAGTTAAATATAGAGGGGTACTCGACAATTAGGAAAGATAGACAGGAAAGAAAGGGAGGAGGGGTGGCCCTTTTAATAAGGGAGGGAATAACGGCAATAGAGAGGAAGGATATTGCGTTGAAGGATCAGGATAGTGAAACAGCTTGGGTACAGATAGAGAATAACAAGGGGAAAAAAACACTAGTGGGTGTAATTTATAGACCTCCAAATAGCTGTGACGCTGTTAGTCAGAACATAAATCTGCAAATAGTTGACGCATGTAAAAAGGGAACTGCTGTAATCATGGGGGACTTCAATTTTCATATTAATTGGGCAAACCAAACTGGGCAGGGTAGACTAGAGGAAGAGTTTATAGAATGTATTAGAGACGGGTTCCTAGAACAGTATGTCACAGAACCGACAAGGGGGGAGGCAATCTTGGATCTGGTCCTGTGTAATGAAGCAGGATTAATTAAAAATGTCATAGTTAGGGACTCGTTGGGAACAAGTGACCACAATATGGTCGAATTCCATATTCAAATAGAAGGGGAGCAGGTTGAAACTCAGGCTAGGGTGCTTAGTCTAAATAAGGGGGATTATGAAGGTATGAGGAATGAGCTGATCAAAGTTGACTGGGATAGCAGACTCAAGAATAAGACGGTACATGAGCAGTGGTGTACGTTTAAGGGTCTACTGTATAACCTTCAAGAAAAATTTATTCCTATGAAGAAAAAAAGGGGTAAGGGTAAGAACAGTCAGCCATGGCTCAGTAAAACTATAAAGGATAGTATTCGGCTGAAGGCAAGGGCATATAAGGTAGCCAGAGATAGTGGGAGGGTAGAGGATTGGGAAGCATTTAAAGGTCAGCAAAAAATAACTAAGAGATTAATTAAGACGGGGAAAATAGACTATGAAAGGAAATTAGCAAACAACATAAAAACTAATAGTAAGAGTTTTTATAGCTATATAAAAAGAAAAAGGGTGGCTAAGGTGAACGTTGGTCCATTGGAGGGTGAGACTGGAGAGTTGTTGGTGGGGAACATGGAAATGGCAAAGGCATTAAACGAGTATTTTGTATCAGTCTTCACCATAGAAGACACAAAAAATATTCCAACGCTGGATAAACAGGGGGCGGTAGGAATGGAGGAGCTAAATACTATTAAGATCACCAAGGAGGTGGTATTAGGGAAATTAATGAGACTGAAGGAGGATAAATCCCCTGGGCCTGATGGATTACATCCAAGGGTCTTGAGGGAGATAGCGGTGGGGATTGTGGATGCATTGGTGATAATTTTCCAAAACTCCCTGGAGGCAGGAACGGTCCCAGTGGATTGGAAAATGGCCAATGTAACACCTATATTTAAAAAAGGAAGTAAACAGAAGGCGGGTAACTATAGACCGGTTAGTCTAACATCGGTGGTGGGTAAAATGTTAGAGACAATTATTAAAGAAACACTAACGGGGCACTTGGATAAACATGACTTCATCGGACAGAACCAGCATGGTTTTGTGAAGGGGAAGTCCTGTTTAACGAATCTGCTCGAATTCTTTGAGGAAGTAACAACCCGGGTGGATAAAGGGGAACCGGTGGATGTGGTATACTTGGACTTCCAAAAGGCTTTTGACAAGGTGCCACATAAGAGACTATTGCTAAAAATAAAAAATTATGGGATTAGGGGTAATATATTAGCATGGGTAGAGGATTGGCTAACAAATAGGAAGCAGAGAGTGGGGATAAATGGTTCATACTCGGGATGGCAACCGGTAACTAGCGGGGTTCCGCAAGGGTCGGTGCTGGGACCCCAGTTGTTCACAATTTATATAAATGATTTGGAGGAGGGAACCAAGTGTAATATATCAAAATTTGCGGACGATACAAAAATGGGAGGAAAAGTAGGGGATGAGGAGGATAGGAAGAGTCTGCAAAAGGATATAGATAAGCTAGGTGAGTGGGCAACAACTTGGCAGATGAAATTTAATACTAATAAATGTGAAGTCATTCACTTTGGGAAAAAAAATGATAGGGCAAGTTATTTTCTAAATGAGGAGGAGCTGCGTTGTAATGCAACGCAAAGGGATCTAGGGGTATTAGTACATGAATCACTAAAAGTTAGTATGCAGGTGCAGCAAGCAATCAGGAAGGCCAATGGAGTTTTGGCCTTTATTGCTAGGGGGATTGAGTATAAAAACACGGAGGTCTTGCTGCAGCTGTACACAGTATTAGTGAGACCACATTTGGAATACTGTGTACAGTTCTGGGGTCCATACTTAAGAAAGGATGTACTAGCCCTGGAGGCAGTGCAGCGAAGGTTTACAAGATTAATTCCTGCAATGAGGGGATTGACATATGAGGAAAGGTTAAGTAGGCTGGAACTCTACTCTTTGGAGTTTAGAAGAATGAGAGGCGATCTCATTGAAACATATAAGATCGTGAGGGGCCTTGATCGGGTGGATGCACCGAGGATGTTCCCAATGATCGGGGAAACTAGAACTAGGGGACATAGTTGCAGAATAAGGGGGGGCTCTTTTAAAACGGAGATGAGGAAGAACTTCTTCACCCAGAGGGTGGTTAATTTATGGAATTCACTGCCCCAGGGAGCAGTGGAAGCAGAAACTTTAAATATATTTAAGACTAAAATAGATGGGTTTTTAGCTGCCAAGGGGATAAGGGGCTACGGGGAGAGGGCAGGGATATGGACCTAGGTATGGTTAGTATAGTAAGACCTGAGTGATCTCCTGGACAAGTGTCGATCGCCTGGATTGGGGTCGGAGAGGAATTTCCCGGATTTTTTTCCCGAATTGGACCTGGGTTTTTATCCGTTTTTTTGCCTCTCCCAGGAGATCACGATGTTTTTGGGGTGGAGAGGGGTGATAGCGGTATAAAGGGGAGGGTTAGTGTCTTGTGTTCTGTGTCTTGTGTCTACTGTTTGTGGGTAAGTGTGTCTGTTTAGTGTTCAGCCATGAGCGAATGGCGGTGCGGGCTCGACGGACCTGGTGGTCTACTCTCGCACCTACTTTCTATGTTTCTATGTTTCTATGTTTCTAATGTGGGTTTGTAAGTTAATTGGCCTCTGTGAATTGGCCCCAGTGTGTAGGGAGTGGATGAGTAAGTGGCATAATGTGGGACTAGTGTGAATGGGTTGGAAGGAACTGCAGATGATGGTTTACACCGAAGATAGACAAAATGCTGGAGTAACTCAGCGGGACAGGCAGCATTTCTGGATAGAAGGAATGGTGAAGTTTAGGGTTGAGACCCTTCTTTGACCCAAAACGTCACCCATTCCTTCTATCCAGAAATGCTGCCTGTCCCGCTGAGTTACTCCAGCGTTTTGTGTCGAGTGTGAATGGGTGATCCATTGTCAGTGCAGGATCGGTGGGCTGAAGGGCCTGTTTTCATGCTCCCTAAGGGGAGGCACAGTGGTGCAACAGTAAATTTGCTGATTTACAGCGGCAGAGACCCGGGTTCAATACTGACTACATACAGTATGCTGCCTGTACGGAGTTTGTACTTTCTCCCCTGTGACCACGTGGGTTTTCCCCGGGTTCTCTGGTTTCCTCCCACACTCCAAGGACTTGCAGTTTGTAGGTTAAATGGCTTCTGTAAATTATAAATTATCCCTAGTGCATAGGATAGTGTTAATGTACAGGGTGATTGCTGGTTGGCACAGAATCGGTGGACCGAAGGACTTGGTTCGCTCTGTACCTTCAAAGTCTAAAGTCGAAAGATATTGAGTATAAAAGCTGGGACAACATGATGCAGCTGTAGAAGTCATTGGAGTGACCAATACTTGGATTACTGTGTAGCATTCCGGTCACCCATCTGCAGAAAGGATGTCACTAAGATAGAAAAGATGCAGAAGAGATTCACTTGATGTTACTTGGGCTTGTGGGCTTGAGTTATAGGGAGAAGTTGGATAAGCTGTAACTTTTTTTCTTTGGGGAGTAGGAGGCTTAGGAGTGACCCTATTGAGGTGCACAATGTCATGTGGGGCAAGGATACAGTGAATGCTCACATAATATTTACCAGTGTAAAATAAGGTTATGGTAACCACTGTGTGGCGCCATCAGCGACGGCAGCCTCGCCAACGGTCTGTCTGCCTTTTCGTCTTTTTTGTTATTTTTAGTATGTTTTAAAAACGTTGTGATCAGGTTTGTTTTATGTGGGAGGTGGGTGCAGGGATTGGGGAAAATCTATTTCAATCTCTTACCTTGCTGGAGATGCAATTGTTTTCCGGGTCGTATCTCCGATCGCTCTGCGGCCTACCATCATGGAGCTGGAGGCCTTGCTCGAGACTGACTTTGAGCCTCACCGCGGGGCCGTGGACTTACCATCGGCGCCTGCGATCTCTTGCCCGGGATCAATGCTCCAATAACGCAGTCTGCGGATTTCACCATTGAGGAGATCGCAGTCTCAGGTAGAGACTGATGTCGGGAAGCTCCAAAGTCGCAGGAGGTTCGACCAGACCCATCTCAGCACCCCCGATCGCCCAGCGTGGGGGAGCTGAGATCCCCCTGATGCAGTAGCATGATTTCCCCGACGCGGAGGGCCCGACTGACGGCTACGGGAGCCAAGATCGTCCCATCAATGGAAGGCTCGAGGCCGCTGACCACGGAGGAACAAAGAAGGGAAAAGATTGAACTTTTTTTTCGCTTTCCATCACAGGGAGAAAAGTGGAGGAGTCACTGTGGTGGATGTTTATGTTAAAATCTATTTTGTGTGTTTTGTTGGTTTTTGTTGGTATGACTGTACAACAAATCAAGTTCCTCATATGTCGCAAAACATATTTTGCTAATAAAGTATGATTATGTGTGAAAGATACATCTTCTAGATGCGCTGGGACGCATCCTCAGTGATGTGACCTGGGGTCATCGGGTGTTTCGGGTCTCACAAAATCAGACACCCTCGCCCAGGTGACCCAGTCGGGGTTGATCAAGCCCCGACTTGCGTCCCAGCAGCAACCGCCCACGGATCAGCCCTCTTAATCCAAAGCCACTTAGCTTGCGGATTGAATGGCCGTCTTCTTTGCCAGCCCCGTAATGCCCAACTGGTTGAGGACTTTGCAGAGTGAGCGTCCTGCAAAGCCTCTACAGCCCACCTCTATGGGCTCATAGTATGTCTTCCGGCCTCTGTCCTGGCACATCACCACCAGTTCCTGGTACTTTGCGCGTTTCCTCTCATTAGCCTCTTTAATACATTCTTCCCAGGGCACTGTCAGCTCCAGAATGATCAGCTGTTTTGTCACTTCGGAGGTGATGATCATGTCTGGCCGGAGTGATGTTGCTGTGATGAGCTGTGGAAATTTCAGCTGTTTGCCCAGATCGACGTGCAGCTGCCAGTCGGTGGCTGTGTAGAGGAGGCCCATCCTTGTTTTTGGTTGTGGTCGGGGCTTCTCTCCAGCTTTGACAAAAGTGATTGATTTCTTTGGGGCATGGTGGTGTTTGCTGTTACCGATGGCAGTGGCTATGCTCTCAGCAACCACCTTCAGCACCTGGTCATGGCGCCACCGATAGTGGCCTTCCCCAAGAGACTTTGGGCAGCTGCTGAGGAGATGTTCTAATGATCCTCTTCCAGAGCAAAGTGGGCAGGAAGGTGTCTCGCCCTTATGATTATGATTATGAAACAAGCTGCTGGAGGAGCTACTTGATGCAGGTAAATCACAATGTTTAAGAAACATTTAGATGGGTACATGGATAGGATAGGTTCGGTGGGAGATGGTCCAAACACAGTCAGGTGGGACTAGGTGTAGATGGGGCATGTTGGTCAGCAGATAGAACAATGAAATTCTTACTTGCTGCAACACAACAGAATATGTAAATGTAAATGTAGTACACTGTAAACAATATAATAAATGAGTTAAAAAAAAAATAATTGCGTATATATACACATACTCACACTCACATGTGTATATATACACATATGTATATACACACACACACACACACACACACACACACACACACACACACACACACACACACACACACACACACACACACACACACACACACACACACACACACACACACATCAAAAACAACAGTAGGTCAAGTCCAGTAAAGCCCGATTAAAGATAGCCCGAAGGTTTCCAATGAGATCGATGGTAGGTCCGAACCACTCTCTAGTTGGTGTTGGAATGGTTCAGTTGCCTTATAACAGATGGGAAGAAGCTGCCCCTGAATCTGAACATGGTGCTGGTAGAATATTATTTTGTACAAATAAGTTAGTGTCTTTTGCACTCTGGATTAAAAAAGAAAGAGAAAATAACTTAGTTGTCATTTTTTTTTCTGCTGTCTGATGACGTTTGCAAGATGCCTACAAATTTGCAAGTCAAAAACAGCTCTTCAAAAGCAATGACTTGAATTGGAGTGGCATTCATTGTAAGTATGAGGCGGTGGCGTCCAATTGGAAATAATTCTGTTTATCTGTGGGTTTGAATATTTTCATTCTGTGTTCATTCTGTGTCTGGCACTTTTCCCAAGTTGTTTCGTATTACCATTTTGCTCAACTGCCTCAACAACTATGAACTTCTACGGACTGCATCTTAGGTTGTGCTACAGATTTCAGTTTTTGCACCATTTTCGATACTGAGTATTTTTATTTTTATTTTTTGAGAGAAACTACATGGAAACTGGCCCTTCATCCCACCGAGTCTGTGCCAACCACCCATCACATCTCTACACTTGTTCTATGTTATCCCACATCACATTCACTACCTACACACTGGGAGGGATATTTACAGAAGCCAATTAGCGTACAAACTCACAGGTCTTTGAGATGTGAAGGAAACTGGAGCACCTGGAGGAATCCTACGCGGTCACAGGTAGGATTGCAAACTACGCACGGGCAGCACCCGAGGTCAGGGTCTCCGGTGCTGTGTGGCAGCAACTTTACCAGCTGTACCATTGTGTTGGCCTGTGGTGTATCACAGTCCATAAACCTAAACCTAAACAAACCTCGGTACACCAGACAATAATAAACTTAAACCTAAAGCGGCCTTTTCACGGGGCGACTTGACGCAAGAGTTAACCGGAGTTTAACATCGTGGGAACCTCGTGCGATAACAGTGCGGCATTCATGGACCACCGTGGACCACCGTAGCGCTAACGGCAGGTCATCGTGTAACTTGGTCACTCGGGAGAAAATTCAAGAAAGTTTGAATTTCTCCAAGATTGACTTGTACACTTGTGGTTGAGTATTGCAACATTATATGAACGTAGTGGCCAGTGCGATATCCGTAATAACTCTTGCGGGTACCGTGGGAACTCCTGCGAACGGTGAACCCGGAAGCTGGACAGAGGGGACAGAAGGTGAGTAAAAATTATCTTATGTGGGATTGAATTTAAAAAATAAATAAAAATAAAGATTTGCATCCGCATATGGACATCAACTTATTCATGAGTTATGTTAATGAGATTCAAGAAAATAACTATAATCTTTAAAAGGGACTTTAAAAGGGACTTTACTGAAAGGTTACGCATTTTTATGGTCCGTGAGAAATTTTTCACATGTACTTCTTTGAGAGATACAGGTCGGAGTCCTCGGGTCCAGGGGTCCGGAACGCTACCAATCAATGTTGTACAGAGACCCGTGTAAGGAGTGAACTGCACATGCTGGTTTAAACCGAAGACAGACACAAAAAGCTGGAGTAACTCAGCGAGTTAAGCAGCATCTCTGGAGAAAAAAAGCTGATGTTTCGGGACGAGACACATCTTCAGACTCAATTCCGATTAGGCTGTCTGAAGAAGGGTTCCGGTGTTGGGGGAGTCCAGAACCAGGGTCCCAGTTTTACAGTCTACCGTGGGAACTCTTTAACTCAGCAAAGTAAAGTAGCCTTTATTGTCATATCAGCGCACAGGCAGCAGTTGACTGTTGCTCTATTCAGTTTCCCAGGGGGTCGGGACGGGACTGGAGTTGGGAGAGAAAGGTGGGAGAGTCGAGGGAGAGGAGGGGGAGACAGATGGGGGTGTCTTCATTTACTGACGGCGGGTGTCTGTCACTGAAACAGGCAGGTGAGATTTCACATCCACCTTGTGTGTGCCTCTCTCTCTCTCTCTCCCTCCCTCTTACACAGGCTGAGAGACTCTGCCTCTGTGAGTGTACGTCTCTTTCTCCCCCTCTCCCACACACAGTAAGACCAAGGTACTGTGCTCAGTCCATCTGTGTCTCCCACATACACAGTAAAATATGTCTCCAAATGAGCCAATTCAACCAAGGGAGGATATATATAGTGTGTGAAAAAAAAAGTTACATCATTTGTGTCACGTGTAGTTCACGATGTTCATTCAAGATTAACGGGAAAGCTGGGGAAACGGACAAGTTCATTCGCACAAATAGCAGAAATGCCGAGTACCGTGGGAACTCTTTATCTACTGCCGTTATATCGTGCGAGACTCGTGCTGGACCACGACCTCTTCACTCTGGTGACATCTTGCGTCAACTCGCCCCGTGAAAAGGCCGCTTAAATCTCTAGCTCTTCCTGTTGCAGGATTTTGGTCCAGTGACAATGAAGGGAATGATGGTGTGTTTCGAAGCCTGGATGATGTGGACTCAGATGGGATTTAAAGGTAGTATTGATCCGATGCACCTGTTGCCCTTTCCTTTTAGGTTGATGGTAATGGTTTCATGGTTGAGGGATTTCAGCTACACTGCTAGATGGGTGAAGGTTTTCTCATCAGAATAAAAAGAAGATTGAGAGGAGAGTGCACATAGGATCATGACAGGTTTAGAGAGGATACAGAAGCTGTTTCTGTAGCTGAGAAACATTCCATATTTCCAGTTGTGTAGGATGTAAGCTTTGTAATTCGCTCTCTAAAATTTTCCAATTCTTTATTTCATTCTCTTTCTCAAAAATGTACATTAAAACAAGTTTCTTTGATCATGCATACAGCCTAATATTTCCTGTTGAGATTTGATACTGAATACTCATTTGTGAAATGAATCTGTTTGAGGTGTTTTATCTATGCCAGCTGTCGCTAATGAGGTGCGTTCTTGATTAGACATCGTGTTCACTTCCTGGATCATGTTTCGATTGGGAGTCATAACGGATACCCATTGGAGCTCCTGGAAATAACCGCTTAATCGCCTCTCCAACTTGCAACCTGTGTTTCAAGTTGAGAGGGGCATTGTGCTGCAAGCATGTTCACCGTGTCTTAGCATTCAATTCCGGAGCGAACGTCCAGAAAATTAGTGAAGAGTACAAGAGGTATTAAGACCATAAAGGGCTTGTCCCACTTTCACAACCTAATTCACGACCTTTTTTACTCGTGGACATTTTTCATCATGCTAGAAAAACGCCCCGACCTACTTGATGCCACGAGTACCTACGACTAGCATCACGACCTACCTACGACCTCCTACGACCTCGTGATGACCATGCTGCGAGTATGATTCAAGGGCAAACTCGGCAGAGGTCGTGAATTAGGTCGTGAAAGTGGGACAGACCCTTAAGTCATATTCAGCCCATTAACTTTTACTGCCATTTGATCTGGGCTGATCTATTTTTCCTTCTCAACCCCATTCTCCTGCCTTCTCCCTGTAACCATTGACACCGTTACTAATCAAGGGACTATCAATCTCCACTTCAATGACTGTCTCCACAGCCGTCCGTGGCAATGAATTCCATAAATTCACCACCCTCTGGCAAAAGATATCCCTTGTCGATTCCTTTGTAAAGGTACGTCCTTTTATTCTGAGGCTGTGTCTCTCCTGCTACTGGAAGCATCTTCTCCACATCACTCTATCTAGGCCTTTCATTATTTCATATTGCCCAAGAGAACTATTTGCTTTAACTGTGGAATTAATAATGTGTTCTAGCTATGTTTCTTTTTTTAACAATAGGATATTGCAGCAACATGTATAATGACGACCATCATAAATAACAGAAAATGCTCAATGGAGCAGGCAGCAACTGCAGGGAAGGGATTAGTCTAAACACCTTAGATTAATGCCAATGATCAGCATGGGTGGGGCAAGGATGGATGTCTTCCCCTTTTGTCATCCCCTCCATCTCTGAATTTATAACAGATTACAAACAGCTGTCACAGGGTGATAGAGATGTACAGCATGGAAACAGGCTCTCTTGTCATTGGCGACTAGTTGGCAGATGGGGCAGCTCCCATTTGCCAGCATTTGACCCATATCCCACCAAACCTTTACTCTCTATAAATCTCACCAAATATCTTTTTACTATCATAATCGTATCTGCTTCTATAGCTTCCTCTGTTACCTCACTCCGGAAATGGATTAACCTCTGATTAAAAATGTGCCCCTCAATAAGGACAGCCACCTATGCTCAGCCTCAGCCTCCTATACTCAGAAGAAAAATGTCTATAAATTTGCACTGACTGAGATTTTTGCAATAACAATGTGGTTTTTAATTTATTGTTTAATTTATTTTTTAATTATTAAAATGTATTAAATTTACTTATTTTTTAAATAAAAAAAAGAAGATATATTTTTGTTTTTTATGCTATGTTATCTATGTGCATTGTGTTTACTGACCTGCTATGCTGCTGCAAGTAAAACATTAATTGTTTGGTTTTTGGTACATATGGGCGGCACAGTGGTAGAGTTGCTACCTTACAGTGCCAGTGACCCGGTTTCGATATTGACTACTGGTAGTGTCTGTGCGTGTGTGGTAGTGCATGTTCTCCCAGTAACCACACGGGTTTTATGTCGGTGCTCCGGTTTCTTCCCACACTCCAAAGATGTACATTTTGTAGGTTAATTTGCTTCTATAAAATTGCCCCTAATGTGTATGATCGTGCTAGTGATTGCTGGTCGGCACGGACCTGTTGGATCGAAGGGCCTGTTTTTCCACTGTATCTCTAAAGTCTAATGTTTAAAGTTAAGACTCTACATCTTGCTTGGTACATTAGTGGTTCAAGAAGGAGACTCACCACTAGCTCTTGTAAAGTGACTTGGGTTTTTAAGCTATGTTAACAATGCTATGTAATTACAAGTGCAGTTCAATATTTGCAGACAACAGCATATATTCTTACATCCCAGCGGTATGAACATAAAATTCTCTCATTTTAATTAATTTAATCTCATACTTCGCTCCCTTTCCCCCTTCCCCCCCCCTTCCTCCCCCCAGTCATTTCACCTGTTCCACAGTTCTCCATATTACTTCCCTCTTGAGATCACACCTTCTCTAGCCAACATTGGACCAACAAGGCAACGTTGTGCCTGAGGTCATTTGTGTTTGACCCTGGTCTTTTCTCACCTCCAGCTCTTCAACCCCCCCCCCCCCCCCCCCCCTTGCCCCCCAACACGTACTTTCAATCTGAATAGACAATAGACAATAGGGGCAGGAGTAGGCCATGCGGCCCTTCAAGCCAGCACTGCCATTTAATAGGATCATGGCTGATCATCCACAATCAGTACCTCATTCCTGCCTTCTCGCCATATACCCTATCTTTAAGAGCTCTATCTAATGGGCATGTCCCACAGAAGATTGTTCAGGCAACTGCCGGCGACTGTCAAGTCATAGCAGGTTGCTGAAATACCGGCGACTGGAACAGCGACTGTCAGAGTGGAACACACACACACATACGCACATCGCTTCCTTCACCAGGCAGTTATGCACGCGGGGGACAGGGCAGGGGGGAGCGCTGTCTGAATGAAATTCACATGGTGCAAAGACAATGTGATACAGACACACCACCACGATGAACAGGAAGGTTGGCGCTGTAATTAAGACAGTGAACGCACAGTGTATGGGAAGGGTCATGTAAGTCCTTTAAAAGAGGGGGGAGATGGGGGAAGAAGGGGGAAGAAGGGGGAGATGGGGTGGGGAGAAGGAGTGGAGATAACTTTTAAGAAGACAGAGATGCACGGCTATGAAGCTCGGCAGACATTAATATTACCGGTCGGTTATCCTTGGTTCTGAAAACTACTGTTTACGTTTTTTGTTCCCCAATGAGTCAATGAAATTCACCGGTCAGCACCGGCAACAACCTACGAGAACCTACGGGAACCTATGACCTTCTGGCAACCTACTACCACTGCACCTATGGCACGTGAATTCTCGCTACTCTCCATGCCGGCTTCATTCTGGTCGCCGCTAATTTTTCAACATGAGGTCGCGACTAGTTCCGAGAATGCAGGAACTACTCACGACCATGAAGGCGACTCCCTAGCAACCACCCGCGAACATGTGGCGACCATGTGGCGACCACATAGTCTCCTGTAGTCACCTAAAAGTCGCCTAAGTGGGAGAGCCCCTTAACTCTCTTTTGAAAGCATCCAGAGAATTGGCCTCCACTGCCTTCTGAGGCAGAGAATTCCACAGATTCACAACCCTCTGTGTGAAAATGTTTTTCCTCATCTCCATTCTCAATGGCGTACTCCTTATTCTTACACTGTGGCCTCTGGTTCTGGACTCTCCCTACATCGGGAACATGTTTCCTGCCTCTAGTGTGTTCAAACCCTTAATAATCTTATTTGTTTCAATAAGATACCCTCTCATCCTTCTAAATTCCAGAGTACACAAGCCCAGCCGCTCCATTCTATCAACATATGACAGTCCTGTCATCCCAGGAATTAACCTTGTGAACCTATGCTGCACTCCTTCAATAGCAAGAATGTCCTTCCTCAAATTTGGAGACCAAAACTGTACACAATTTTCCAGGGTCCAGACCCAAAGCGCCACTCACCCTTTTTCTCCAGAGATGCTACCTGACTTGCTGAGTTACTCCAGCACTTTGTGCCTGTCTTTGGTATAGATCAGCACATGCAGTTCTTTGTTTCTAGCATATATTCCTATTGTTTAGTTTAGTTAGTTTGGAGATTGAGCGTGGAAAGAGGACCTTTGGCTCACTGAGTCCTTGCCGAACAGCGATCTCCGTACACAAGCACCATCCTACACACACTAGGGAAAATTTACAATTATACCAAGCCAATTAGCCTAAATAACCTGTATGTCTTTGGAGTGTGGGAGTAAACCGGAGCAAACCCATGCAGGTCACAAGGAGAATGTACAAACATGGTATGGACAGCACTCATATTCAGGATCAAAACTGAGTCTCTGACACTGTAAAGCAGCAACTTCAACATCTTTCTAAAGAACGAACATTGCTACTGCCAGCCTTTGCTCACCTGCAAGAGGGCAGGAAAAGTTTGATTTGTGGGATAAATATGATCTGAAAGGAGTCCATTAAGGGTCAAGAGCTGTCAACCAGCTTGAAGAGTTTGCAACGTACAGAGAGCTCTGTACTTTGGAAACCTCGATGCAGTTTGTGTTTTGTAGAGCCGAGGACTCCATTCTGCGTGCTGCCCCTAGACAACAAGACCTCTTGTCATTTATTAATGCATCAAAACATGACCACTTGACAGCCACCGACAGTAACTTAGAAAGATTCAGGAGCATAAAGATTTAATGCAGCTGCAACATCGATGCCGATGGGACGTTGAGTACCAATCAATCTCCTCACCTGGCCCTTTGTGAGATGAAGACTAAAAGACTAGCCACCTTTGTTCAATTCAGAACTAATGGTTACTAATTAAACACTGTCTGTTACCAGCCATGAATCCAGCCTCCATTTTATAAGGAAGAATGTTGAGGGACTGGACATGGCACAATATCTGTTCAGAAGTGCAATATCAAGAACTAGGAGGTTGCACCAGGGGAAATTGGTCTTCTCATCAAAAAAATAGAATCAATGGGGTCTGAAGAAGGGTTCCGACCTGAAACATCACCTATTCCTTTTTTTCAGAGATGCTGCCTGACCCGTTGAGTTGCTCCAGCATTTGGTGTCCATCTTTGGTATAAAGCAGCATCTGCAGTTCCTTCCTACCTAGATCAATTGTTCAATGGTTATTTATTATCACATGTACCAAGGTGCAGTAAAATGTGTTTTTTGCATAGAGATCTGTAAGATTATTACCATACATAAGTAGAATCCCTGGTTAAGTACAGAATGCACAGAAACAGCCCACTGAGTCCATATGCAAGAGTCGCCAGGTTTTGGTGACATTTTCAAAGTCCCAGCTGTAGCTGGCCATAAAGGCCCATTGCAGCCGCCGTCTCCATCCGGTCGTCCTGTGAACCTTTGTCCTCTCCTTGCTCGCCCCTCTTCAGCCATTGTTCCCCGGGGGATGCCTCTCGCAGCCGATCTTGAGGGTGAGGAAGTTAAGACACACCCCCCTCCCCCCTGTTCTTGTTACTGGGCCTTTCATCCTGCGTCCACTACCGTCACATACAGGCAAAGCAGTTCTTGGCATTATGTGCAGCATGGACATTGTGGGTCAAAGGTCCTGTGCCTGTGCTGTATAGTTCTATGTTCAACATGCCAGCAAAGTCTCCACATCTAAGGAAATGAATCTGAGAAGATCAAGATCTCAAAGTGGCACAGAGCTCATGGTCTACTGGACAATAATAACCCTCCTTTGTGATTCAAAGACAGGGCCTGTCTACAGTAGGCAACTCTAATTACTGGAGAATACTTGCAGTGCATGCACCCCATCCACTCACAGGTTTAGTGAATCAACAACCCTGCCATTCTTGCCCATAATCATTAACATGGAGAGGGAACATTCAGAAGGCATTGGTAACCTTGGAGAAGCACCATCCACAGTAGAATCTAAATGCACCACGTTGATCTCATCAACCACTTCAGTTCAGTTTAGTTTAAACTTGACTTGACTTGACTTGACTAAGGGAATAATGTTTACTGCAAGGTAAAGCCGGTAAGTCCAATCAAGGATAGTCCGAGGGTCACCAATGGGGTAGATATTAGTTCAAGACACAAAGGGTGTTAAATATGTGAAAGGAGTTGCTGGAGGAGATTGTTGAGGCAGATACTATCATAACATTTAAAGAAATATGTGAATAGATACATGGATAGGATAGCTTTAGAGGGATATAGGCCAAATGCAGGCTGGTGGGACTGGTATAGATGGGACATGATGGTCGGCATGGACAAGTTGGCTGAAAGGCCTGTTTACAAGCTGCATGACTATGACTCGTGGAATCAAGTCATCCTGAGGGACTTGTTAAGAACGCACAAGCCAGTGAGAACAGTCCATGTGGCTTCCTCTTTCAGTCCTGTGAACTTAATCTACAACATATTATTGAAATTATTTGCTACAGAATCAAATAAAACTGGAAGGGGATGTGTCAGTCAATGGTGACCACCAGTTGATCAAAGCCAACTTGAGCCGAGAGATTAGACCATGGTTTAAGGTCCTTCTGAATAATGTCACCCTCTGTCACATTGCCAAAGGTCTTGATTTACCATATCTTCAGATCAGCATCTTCTAGTTTCATTCCATTGCTACAGAAACTCCCAGGAATCAGAGTCATAGATTCACACAGCATGGAAACAGGCCATTTGGCCCAACTTTCCCAACCAACTTGTCCCATCCACAATGGTCCCACCTGCCTGCTATTGGCCCTTATCCCTTGAAACCTATCCTATCATGATGTTTACCCTGAATCTGTATTCTTGTCAATAGGACGTACTTTCCATGTAGATAATAAGTGTGCTGCTCCTTCTGATTTATGCCGTTCACCATTTGGGATATTTTGTTGGATCCACAATGGTTAAACGAAGCTGCATTTTGCAGGCCGATAAATCTTTCGCAGGGGAAAGGATTGCTCCGATGCGGACCTGGCCTGCAGTATCTCTGAATGCATTTGATCCATTTGTCACAGTAATACGATATCTTACAGACACTTCAGCACATGCAGGAGCGGATTGCAAAGTACAGAGCTCAGATGCAAGGCTCTGGGCTGCGTTTGTTCTTTCATTTAGAAAAACGCGATGATGTGGTTTGCGAGCTCCTCATGGGCCAGAGCTTGATTAATCACTTACCTTTTGCATGCAGTAAAGTGGAATAACGTGCCCCAAGTTGTGCCCCAAATTGAATTATACCAAATATATATAAATGATTCAGTGCAATTACACACACGCACCCCCCCCCCCCACACACACACACACACACACACATATATACATATATATACACACACAATATATACTGTATATTGTGTGTGTATATATATATGTGTGTGCATGTAATTGTTATAAATATAAATTACTTGGAATATGTTGAAATGACTTGGACATGAAAGTAGACAAAAATGCTGGAGAAACTGAGCGGGTAAGGCAGCATCTGTGGGGCAAAGGAATAGGCGACATTTCGGGTTGAGACCCTTCTTCAGACTAACCCGCTGAGTTTCTCCAGCATTTTTGTCTACCTTCAAATTTTCCAGCATCTGCAGTTCTTTCTTAAACAACTGGACATGAAAGTATTCAAAAGGGAACTGCAGATGCTGGAATATCGAAGGTACACAAAATTGCTGGGGAAACTCAGCGGGTGCAGCAGCATCTATGGAGCGAAGGAAATAGGCGACGTTTCGGAGACTGAAGAAGGGTTTCGGCCCGAAACGTCGCCTATTTCCTTCGCTCCATAGATGCTGCTGCACCCGTTGAGTTTCCCCAGCAATTTTGTGTACCTTGGACATGAAAGTAGATGGGTTGATTGGTAAGTCTGTAGATCATACCAAGATTGATGGAGTTGCAGACTGTGGTGAAGGCTGTCAAATTACAGCAGATATCGATGATCTACAGAAATGGGCGGAGAAATGGCAGATCATGTTTAATCCAAGCAAATGTGGGGTGTTGGACCGGCAGGTTGAATGTGATGGAAAATATAGAATGTGATGAAAAAATATAGAATTCATGGCAAGACCCTTAACAGCATTGATATACAGAGAGATCTTGAGGCCCAAGTCCACAACTCTCTGAAAGTGGCAGTACAAGTAGATAGAGTGGTAAGAAGGTACAGTATATGGTATGCTTGTGTTCATTGATTGGGGCATTAATACAAGAGACAAGAAGTTGTGATGCAGCTTTATAATACTTTGGTTTGGCTGTATTAAGAGTGTTATGTGCAGTCTGGTTGCCCTATTACAGGAAGGATGTGGAGACTTTGGAGAGGGTGCAGAGGAGGTTTACCAGAATGCTGCCTGGATTAGAAGGTTTCTGATACAGGGTGAGGTTGGACAGACTTGGATTGTTTTCACTCGAATGCCGGAGGTTGAGGGGAGACCTGATAGGTATGAAACATTGTGAGTGACATTGATAGGATGTCTCTAACACTGATGTAATTGACAGTCTGAACCTTTTTTCCGAGAATGGAACTTTCAAATATTGGAGAGCACTTATTAAAGTTTGCCACTTCCTCCACCCAACTGCCAATTAAACTCCCTCACCTTTATCCATCTATCAATTGCCAGGCTTTGTCCTGCCTCCACCTCTGTTTTCCAGCCTTCTCTCCCCTCCTACAGTTAGTGTGAAGAAAGGTCCCAACCCGAAATGTTATTCCTTCTGCAGATGATTCCTGACCCACTGAGCTCTTCCAGTACTTTGTGTTTTGCTCATGATTCCGTCACCTGCAGATCCTTGTGTTTCCCTCTTCTGTCTGTTGCCTGACTGAGGGCAGGAACAAAGAGAACCTTCAAATGCTTCAAGGACCAGAAAAAGCCAATACAAATGTAACACAAGCAAAATAAAAACAGCTTTGGCACAGGAGGCAATGAAAACTTGCAAAGAAAATCAATTATTGATAGATCCTAATCAACATCACTTGATAAGCAAAGGAAATTATTAAAGAGAAAGACCAAAGCAACTCGGGCAAATTGGAGATGACATTAAGTCGAATGCAGTGGATGATCTATCACATGATGAATGGCGTGATGAATTTGAAGTTACTTGGCCCTTTCTCCAGCGATCTGTCAATAATTGTTGCTGCCTTACATGAGTGCAACACATCAACTTAAAATGGAAACAGAATAATGACAGGTGAAATGGAAAGATATATAACTGCACATTGACCCAGAATGCAAACAATGTTACACTATAATGAATCACCAGCATCTGACCAAACAGGTAGCCATCTTGTCCATGTTCCTCTCTGTTGCAAAGACATTATAACTTGGTGTAAGTCAACAGTGGACATCTTAACCTCTCAAGGTCCTCTGTAGAACAATGGTGATTCAGTCAATGTGCTTGGAATGCTGACACAGACAGAAGCTGAGAAACTAAACAATAGCTTTAAGGCAAGAGGTGACAAAGGAGAACAGGCAATTAAAAACAGTTAATAAAGGATCATAATCAGTTTGAAAGCCCTTGTTAAAGAAACAAAAATAGATCAGAGTAATGCAAACTCCAAAGTTCAAAGTGAAGTTAGAGAATACATGAATCGATGGCAACTTGGCTTAGTTTAGAAATACAGCGTGCAAACAGGCCATTCATCTCACCAAATCTGCGCCGTCCAGCAATCACCTTTTCACACTAGTTCTATCCCACACACTAACGACAATTTATAGAAACCTGCATGTCTTTGGAATGTGGAAGGAAATTGGAGCACCCGCAGAAAACTCACGTGGTCGCTCGGAGAAGATGCAAACTCTGTATAGGCAGCATCCGTAGTCAGGATCAATCCTGGGATCCTGGCATTGCACAGTAGCAACTCTACCGCTGCACCACCGTGCCGTGAATTGAAAATACATAAGAACCCCATGAGGTTTTTGCTCCTTCCTAATCACAGGAGGGCCATGTGGTTTAAGTGGTGACTTGATAGCCATATTCAGAATGTGAAATTTTGATAAAGAATTTTCTCTGGTGACCAAATCCAGTATCAATGGTCAAGGATTAACACCAAAAGGCAACACATTTAGAGGAGAGGAGAGAGACTGGAAGCTGTGGATGCTGGAATCTTGACTAAAACACAAAGTGCTGAAAGAAATCAATGGGTCAGGCAGTATATATGAGGTGGGAACGGACAAATGACGTTTTGGGTCAGAACCCTTCTTGAGACTTTTTGATTCAGTCAGAAGATGTTTTGGGTTAGGATCCAAGAAGAGGGGTTTGTTTTCACTTAGAAGTTATTGGGATCCGGAGGAAATCTCCTCACTTTCCTGCAAACCCCAAGCCTTATTCCGGCTGCTTTTGAACATACCTCCTTCAGAGAGGCGGGAGAAACATATGCGTGAAGGTAGGGCACAGGCGAGGGGAGGTGTGAAAGAAGGGTAGGTGGGGTGGAGGAGAAAGGGAAGGGGGAGAGGGAGGGGTGGGTTGTGAGAGGTTACTTAAAATTGGAACATT
Organism: Amblyraja radiata; assembly: GCF_010909765.2. Taxonomy (NCBI): domain Eukaryota; kingdom Metazoa; phylum Chordata; class Chondrichthyes; order Rajiformes; family Rajidae; genus Amblyraja; species Amblyraja radiata. The sequence goes on along the minus strand of NC_045972.1, from coordinate 24,507,227 downwards.
CAATGTTTATTCCGTTGGTTGTAAGCTACCC